>NW_005371287.1:2651920-2684877 GCF_000412655.1 Myotis brandtii
AGGAAGGGAGAGGGAGAAAGAGACAGAAACATCAATGATGAAAGCAAACCACTGATCGGCTGCCTCCTGCATGTCCTCTACTGGGGATCGAGCCCACAACTTGGGTATGTGCCCTGACCGGGAATCAAACTGTGAACTCCCAGTTCATAGGTCAATGCTCAACCACTGAACCATACTGGCCTGGTGAAACCAGTGTTTCAATTAGGCAACATGCCTCTCCAGGATAACCTTCGCTAAGAGATCTCCCCATGTTAGGGTCATGACAGGGTGTATGCTTTAAATATCATTAGAATACTCATAAGTGATTGAGCAATCCTGAAAGGTTTGTATCCCAAATGTTGACAAGGGACAAAACTCTAAGAAAGGTGGCAAAGTGTTGCAGAAAGAGAGTTGACTTTAAATTTGACACACTTGAATGCCAACTCTGCCATCAGCTCCCTGGGGGAACCCAGGCTAGATATTTTGACAGAAAAGTTTCACCTGGTGCAGTGATGGCGAACCTATGACACGTGTGTCAGAGGTGACACACGAACTCTTTTTTTGGTTGATTTTTCTTTGTTAAATGGCATTTAAATGCGACGTGGCCCAGAAGGGACATAAAGTGCTACTTGCACTCCTGCCTTTTAATCACATTGATCCTTTCTGGTACCAAAAAGGAAATGTGTCCCAATCAATATCCTGGGAATTCAGCCATCAAGTTATCAATCTCTTCCAGCAGGGACTGGAGTCGGGGAGAACTGGAGAGGCTGAAGAGGGATAGAAGACGTCGAGAGGGGACAGCCTCTCCTACCATCAGATATTTTAAAAATACATTGAAATGTATTTCTAAGCCTCAGTAATATAAGCTAATTAGGGAGAAAGAGGAGTGCAACATATAATGTCTAAATTATGGTAAATTTCAAAGAACTTAAGAGAAGTATGTAAAGCTGCTTAGGAGCTCTGCTTCAATCAACCACAACAAAGAATTTCCAAGTTTGAAATGCCAGATTCTTTGAGTAGATGAAGAGACCCTGGCAATTTTGTATGCTATTAATTTGGTAAGCAAATCTGTTCTTTATAAATTGAACAAGAGTGACTGCAGATTTCAAATCAGTGAGGACCGAATGAATCCCTGAATAGGATATTTCCCTTCCCCTTAGCACAGAACAATTCAGAAGTCAATGCTATATTCAAAGGCCCACTACTACCCAGAAATTTGAAGTATGAAATCCCCAGTAACACTTGGAGAAATGCTTGAAAAATATATATATATATATATTGATTTCAGAGAGGAAGGGAGAGGGAGCCCCTCACACGTTCACAACAGCCCTGCCTTTACAGACAAGGAAGCTGCCACTAGCAAGTGTCGGCCATATCCCCAAGGACACACAGTTGGTACAAGCCAGAACCTGGACTCTGCTCTTTTCAAGTAAGGTAGTGGAGAAAATGGGAAACCTTAAAGGAAGTAAATTCTGCAGGAAGTGGCAGCAACCCTGTCAGGCTTACGCCAGGAGAGAGCTCTGGCGCTGCTGGTGCTCACAGCAGAGGTTATGTAACCTTGGCCTGTGAGGGGCACGCCAGTGAGCTGCAGGCATGGACCTGCAGGAGGATGCTGCTGCTGCCTGGGAGTCATTATCTGTAAGAAGAAAAAAAAATCACTGTATTGCTCACTGCAGAGAATAAAAGGCAGTATCTAGTTTTCAGAAAATCTGAATTGGAGATCAGCCAATCCAGCTTGAGGAGCAAAGGGAAACAGTCTGCCGCAGAGGATTCGATAATGAAATGCTATGTGCATTTGGGCCAGATGTATGGGAAAGAGCAAATGGACCAATGACAGAGTCTTTAGCCCTAAGATTGTCTTCAATAATTGGACAGTAGGGCTTACAGTGAAAGCAAGTCCTACAAAACAGCCCCTTGTCAGAGAATACAAGAAAAAATGTTCCTGCAGAATAAAAGGAGGGGGGAAAAACATTAAAGAAGCCACAGCTATTTTCACCTTGGGTCCAGTTCTCTGTTTGGATTTGTTCTCCCAGCAGCAAAGCTAACGTGGTACAAGCACTATTCTACAGAAAACATTTGTCTAATCAGGATTTTGTTATTGGTCCCATCTGTTTAACAGAATTGCTCATCACCTCAAAGTTAACTGAAATCTGTTTGCTATCAACAAATTACATAAAAGCTTAGTAAAGTTTCAAATATCAAAAAATTTCTATATGTGACACGGCACTAGAGTTAAGTTAGGGTTTTTCAAAATGTTGACACGCCAAGCTCAAAAGGTTCGCCATCACTGACCTGGTGAATGAGGGAAGGATGCTGTCTTGGAGTAGTTGGGAGCACCAAATAGAAAAGAAGAGATAAGATGGGATGGGGGATCTCCTTAAATTAACATTACACAGTTTGCAGCTCATACTACAGGTTTTTTTAAAGCATATTCATTAAAGAACTTAAGAGCTGGAAGGAATCATGAGAATCATTTCATATGATGCTTTCATGTAACAAATGAAAACCTGCATCTTGCCCAGTGTCATGTTGATAGCTTTAGAACATCATGAGAACATGAACCCAAGATCACCTTTTGGAGGCCCTATCTACTACTCCCTTCTCCTCTGGGAGCCTAATCTTTAGGTCAAAGGCTGTATTGAGCAGCAAAGCTTAACCATCTCAGTCCAAATTCTTACATACTCCAGCCTATCCTGCTTGGTAATAATAAACATAATAGCTCCATTTGTTGAGCATCTGCATTGGACACCTGACCTTACCTGCCCCCCTCACACGTTCACAACAGCCCTGCCTTTACAGACAAGGAAGCTGCCACTAGCAAGTGTCGGCCATATCCCCAAGGACACACAGTTGGTACAAGCCAGAACCTGGACTCTGCTCTTTTCAAGTAAGGTAGTGGAGAAAATGGGAAACCTTAAAGGAAGTAAATTCTGCAGGAAGTGGCAGCAACCCTGTCAGGCTTACGCCAGGAGAGAGCTCTGGCGCTGCTGGTGCTCACAGCAGAGGTTATGTAACCTTGGCCTGTGAGGGGCACGCCAGTGAGCTGCAGCAGGCATGGAGCAGGAGGATGCTGCTGCTGCCTGGGAGTCATTATCTGTAAGAAGAAAAAAAAAATCACTGTATTGCTCACTGCAGAGAATAAAAGGCAGTATCTAGTTTTCAGAAAATCTGAATTGGAGATCAGCCAATCCAGCTTGAGGAGCAAAGGGAAACAGTCTGCCGCAGAGGATTCGATAATGAAATGCTATGTGCATTTGGGCCAGATGTATGGGAAAGAGCAAATGGACCAATGACAGAGTCTTTAGCCCTAAGATTGTCTTCAATAATTGGACAGTAGGGCTTACAGTGAAAGCAAGTCCTACAAAACAGCCCCTTGTCAGGGAATACAAGAAACATTTTCCTGCAGAATAAAAGGAGGGGGGAAAAACATTAAAGAAGCCACAGCTATTTTCACCTTGGGTCCAGTTCTCTGTTTGGATTTGTTCTCCCAGCAGCAAAGCTAACGTGGTACAAGCACTATTCTACAGAAAACATTTGTCTAATCAGGATTTTGTTATTGGTCCCATCTGTTTAACAGAATTGCTCATCACCTCAAAGTTAACTGAAATCTGTTTGCTATCAACAAATTACATAAAAGCTTAGTAAATATTTTATGAATAGAATTATAAATATTTCCTCCTCTGTTCACAGGAGTAAGTAATGTTTACCCATTCCTGCCACCTCTCTAGTCTGCTTGGCTGCCCCTTGCAGGTCATCGAGAGGACAGTTTCAGAGTTGCTGTGGCTCACCACGAAGGGCAGAGAAATTTCCTGGCCCCAGGGCACCAAAGGGTCTAATAAATCAGGGAAAGACAACATTTTCACCATGATATCAGCTTAGCAGGGCAAAAGGAAGCCCAAGAGGGAAATCATCATTGTCTTCAGAGATTATATAGTGTGGTTGAATGAATACAGACATGAGAGCTAGACAGACCTGGGTTTGAATCCTGGTTCCGTCACCTACTCACTTTGTTGCCTTGGAAAAGTTGCTTAATCTCTTGCAGTCTTTATTTACTACTCAGAGTTGTTATCATCTGGTAAGCAAGGTGCCTAGAACAGTGCTGGACAAATAGTAATAATAGTAGCAATGATGATATTAATAGTAGCTTTTGTTGAGTAATCACATTTTAGTTGCCTTCTTCCCACCTCTTCTTTTCAACCTCTTTTCAATGTGTTTCCTGAATTAGGTAGAAAGACTAGCTCACCTTTGAGGCTTCAGCAGACAAGCCAGGACCGTGTTAGTTACTGGCCCCACTGTAACAAAGGTGTGTGGTGGAAGAATGCTTCCTAGGAATGACATCTCAGAAGATGTGGCCATCGTGACTTTTCACAGGGTGGTATAGTCATTCTGCCTTTAATGCATAAATGGATGAATACATGGATGTGAAAACATCCAGTCTGGGACACTTAATGGCAATGAATAGCGGTGAGGCTTGCATCCAGCCCTAGGGAAGTATAGGCTTGTGTATCAGCCCTGGAAAGGCAGCTGTGGGAGAGTGGGCTGATCCGTCAGTGGAAAGGGCATATATCCAGCTCCATATTCAGCCACCAGGAAGTTTTCCACCTGGAGCTAAACCCACAATACTTGAAAATTAACCATTTCCTGGGCCCTCACCACTCAGCCCCATTCAGCAAACAGGTCTCCTTCCCATACCCAGGCCTATGCTTCCTGTCTACTAATATTTGCTAAGGGTGCCTTGACACTTGTAACACTATTCAGCACATACAAGTTTAAAACTCTTCTGCTGGGTTCTTTAGGATCTCTGCAGTTTAGAGTACGTTGAGAGGGGGCTGGCATGCCTGTCTGTGAATTGTTCCCTGGCATAGAACAATTCTGAGAGGTCTCAGTCAAATCTTTGCACATTCGTGAAACCTACTCTCCATTCAAACCACATGAATTCCCCAAACCCACACAACCTAGCACCTGATGACAGATGTGGCAGAATGTCCAGTGTCTCACAGTCCTCTCTGTCTGTGTAAGAATGAAGGCTCCTTGAGAGCAGGCACCACAGAACGTATCTGTCTCCTCTCGATTCTCTGTTTCCTACACAGAGAGGGTCTGGCTGATTAGTGTTCTGTTGCAGCACCTCTGTCTCCTTCCATAAAGCTTAAATTCTTTCTCTCTGAGTCTAGTACCCACATTCCTGAGAATCTAAGGTTGGGGGGAGATTTACCTCCATTTACAAGTTGAGAGCTGACAAATATTTCTTAGCACCAACAGTGAATAATTGGAGGTGCTGCCATAAAGTGTAGAATTACTTTCCTCTGCCTCAAGGCAATTGCAATGTATGGCCATTTCTCACTCCCATTTTCATGTATAATTCTTCCTGTTTTCTTCCTACTCTATGCTATCAATCCAAGGGTGAGGGGCCATGGGCTAGCACAGGTGAAGAAGCATGAGTGTGCAGGTGAGAGTCTACTGAATCAGGTCAGTGGAAGATGAAGGCCAGAACATTAGAAACCCCAAGTATTGTTGTGTATTCTCAGAGTAAGGGATCCTACATTGTAAACAAAGAACAACCCTCCAGAGAATCCCATGTGCTGCAAGGTACAAAGCTCCTAAAGATTTAGGCCTGTTTGGGGAAGAAGAGATTAAGTATAAGTGAGTGTGTGCATGTGTGTATGTACACATACATGCATGCATTGAGCAAGGGTATAGAGTAGGTAAAGTATAGTGAAGGAGAAATACTTGATCCAAGGCCTTAACACATAATCTAGTAAGTTAATAAAAGTTAATATGTAGGATACCAAAATATAGGGTTAAAACCAGAATGTGGGTCAATAAGAGATGAAGTAGTCAGGAAAAGCTTTGTTGAGAGTCAGAGCTCACACTGGTCTATTAGAAATTCAATTAGTGTAGACCTGATGATAACCTGACATAAGTAAACATGTAAGATTTATCTCCATTTACAAGTTGAGAGCTGAAAAATATTTCTTAGCACCAATAGTGAATAATTGGAGGTGCTGCTATAAAGTGTAGAATTCTCTGCCTCAAGGCAATTGCAATGTATGGCCATTTCTCACTCCCATTTTCATGTATAATTCTTCCTGTTTTCCTCCTACTCTATGCTATCAATCCCACTACCTGTCTTCTGGTTTTTCTTGATTCATGTAAATTAATTAATATTTCAAGCTCCAATTTGTTGCCAGTTTTTTAAGAGGTCTAAGAAAAATACCATGTACCTCATCTATTCCATCATTCTTTCTCATAATGGACTACCTGATTTCATGTGAGCTCACTGTGTAAACTATGATCACTGGGAATGTACTAATGAACATTCACCCCACTTAAAGCTAACATGAAACCTCCAACACATATTGGGAGATAGTTGGCCATTCACATTCTTCACATCCATTATGCAAAAAGCCCTACATGCTCTCTTTGCATTTATCAGAGACTGTGAGCATTGAGAATTTAACCTGGCAAATTTCAGTAGGTCAGGAGAAGAGAAGAGAAGAGAAGAGAAGAGAAGAGAAGAGAAGAGAAGAGAAGAGAAGAGAAGAGAAGAGAAGAGAAGAGAAGAGAAGAGAAGAGAAGAGAAGAGAAGAGAAGAGAAGAGAAGAGAAGAGAAGAGAAGAGAAGAGAAGAGAAGAGAAGAGAAGAGAAGAGAAGAGAAGAGAAGAGAAGAGAAGAGAAGAGAAGAGAAGAGAAGAGAAGAGAAGAGAAGAGAAGAGAAGAGAAGAGAAGAGAAGAGAAGAGAAGAGAAGAGAAGAGAAGAGAAGAGAAGAGAAGGAGGAGAGGAGAGGAGAGGAGAGGAGAGGAGAGGAGAGGAGAGGAGAAGATAAACTAATATAAAGCTGAAGCTTCTGTATTGGTCTCTAGCAACAATCACTCTAGAAATGTTCATGTTAGACAAAGTCAGCCTTGATACAAGCAGTTTGACTACCCTGAAACTACCATGCTGTGAAAAATTCAAGCCATCTGGGGCAACCTGAAGATGTAAGGTGGAGAGAGATGCCACTGAGGAGCCAGAGGTGTGAGCGAAGAAGACATCCTGGATCTTCCAGCCCCAGCCATCCCAACTAATACCTTCTAGGTCAGAGACAAACCACAGGTAATGTTTTCCTGCATTCCTGACCCACACAGAGTCATGAGCCAAAGAAGATCTCTGCACAAAGCCAATAAATTTGAAGGAGTTTGTTAACGCAGTGATAGATAACTAGAACACTTGCTCTCATTCAGTCGAGCAGTTAACTTCAGATGGAAGGAATACACAGAATAGATTTTGACTTTTGACATAAGATGAAACTGACATGTAAGTTCTACTGCCTGACAAGGGCAATGGTATGCATATTTTTCCTCGTTGGGAAACTATCAATTCCAATAAGAAAATTAGGAAATCTAGACTCTCAGCAGCAGAGATAATTTGAAAGAAATGTGCATGGAGCACTTTCTAATTCCAGGTCACATACATTGGTCACATACATTCTCCTACTCTATCCTCATAGGATACCATTTTTAGAATGGAATTATGCTGCTCACTTTATTGAGCCAGAGAGAGACAAATGGGCTGTCAGATCACAGAGCTACAATGAGTATGCTTATCCTCACTTGGGTTGGGAGGTAGCCTTCATAACCTAGCAACTAGGCATTATTCCAAGCTCTCCTTCAAGGCTGATTCTGAAATTAGAGCTAGTAACGGAGCTAGCAGCTTGTATACAGAAACAGGATTACCTCCAGGGGACCACTTAGGGAAGGGCTAGAAAATCCAAGCCCCAAGTAATAATCCAGTTTTAACTCCCTGAGCTCTCTCTGAGGAAATTTCTTTCCACATATATTTATCGATTTTTCCCTGTCCTAAGGCTCCCAGTATGAGTAAGAACTACCCCTGACTCGAAGAACCTGTAGTGGAGAAAACATTCACACAAACAGAGGACTCCATTTGTGTCAGGAATGCTGTGCAGAATGTCACCGGTGAAGCTGACTACTGCTTCACCTGAGGGGGCCTGGAAATGAGCTCTAGAATAGATGCTGGCTGAGCTCAGCTTTGCAGGACTGGCAGAAGTGGCCAGCCTGAAGGGATTGATGTTGTCCTCCTTGTGGAGAGACACTCCTCCTTTAGCCTCGGGGTCAATCATTTCTAGAGCTCCCTGTGCTAAACCTACAAAAAAGGTATGACTCCTTGTTTCTTTCCATTACACTTGTCACTGGAGTTTCTAGTGCTTTGTCAAAATATAAGGCACACAGGAGAAGCCTGAGTAGGATGATAAATTGAGGGAGCTGAATTCTCCGCGCGCTTTGAAAATACAGCCCAAATGAAGATACCTCAAACACTGATGGAAAGTTTAATACTTCATTTTTATCTCTCCCTCAAAGCACACTTTATACTCCACTGAACTAGTTCATAGGTCTGGCTGAAAATCTTCCATTTTATGTGGCTTTGCTGGATATTCTTGTTTACCCCAAATACTCCTACCTCTCAATATAAAAGTTCATTTCTCATCCCTTTTCAGCTTTCCCTGCTGCTGATTCCAACAGGTTTAAACCCAGACATAAAGAATTAAAAGGCGAAAGTGCCATATCTTCCAGCCATAGTTCTCCCCTTTCCTCCCTTTCTCTCTGTCTCTGCCTTCCTTTCCTTCTCTCTCCTCTTAGAAACTTAATATCTCCATCTCCCTTCCCTTTCTCTTGATCCACCCTTTAAACACATTTGAATGTAATGAGAAGAAGGCTCTTTCAGCTTATGAAGTCAAGTTGATTCCAATCTGTTGACTAAAGATCCTCCAGCACACATGGCATGCACACACACACATATACACACAAATACACAATTGCATGCACATGGCACCATATTCTTTGCATATTCTTCATTTGTTCTCTTCTCCCTCCTCTTTGCCCTCCTAAATCCTTGTCTTTTCAAATCCAGCTTACATCTTAGCTCCTGGAGCAAGTCTCTCCAGACTTTCCAGGCCCCAGAGACTTCCTCTTTGGAGCTCTGACAGCATTTATTTCTGTACTATCTTGGCATGAAATGAGCCATCGCCTAGACTTGTTCTCTGAGTACTTTTCTCCTGAGAAGAGGGATGCTTCTCCAGAGCTAAAATGTCTCCTCTACAGCAGATCATGTCACTTGACTGTTCAAGAATCCCAGGTGGCTCCCTGTGTCCTATAGCAGTGCTCCTTTAACTCTGTGAAGCACCCAACAGCAAAATAGAATGAATTCATACTCTTCACAATCCAGGGCTATACCCCATTGCCCCTTTCACAAAATTCCCTTAATAGTTCATGGCTTTACTTTTAAATGTACAAGCAAATTTTATAACTTCCAATAAAGTTTTCAGTACATCTGTAGAAGTGAATATAAGTGCACAAGACATGGAAGGAATTATAGGTAGGAAACCACTTTTAAATGTACAAGCAAATTTTATAACTCCAATAAAGTTTTCAGTATATCTGTAGAAGTGAATACAAGTGCACAAGACATGGAAGGAATTATAGGTAGGAAACAAGCAAAAACAGGACTGGAGGAAAATAAGTACCAACCAGAGAGAAAAAGTAGAGAGGGTGATGCAAGATGGAGTTACAGAGGAATGGGAGCCCAGTAATCAGTGTGGAGGTATAAGTTAGAATAGTCCAGGCACTGAGAATTACTTGATGTCAAGCTACTGAGTCAACAAAGCATGTTTATAAATATGGGGTGGAGCAAAAGTAGGTTTACAGTTATTTGTATGAAAAAATAATACAATAATTAATAAATAGTAATACAAGACTGTTTCACATACTCACAAAAGGCATATATACTCATATATAGTATGTATGCCTTTTTATTTATTTCACTTAAAACACTCACTGCATTCATGCTTCAGTCATTATTTAAAATGCTCGCAATCATTTATTTAAAACCTGTAACAATCTTTTGAGAAAAAGAAAAGTATTATCCCTATTTTATTAATTAATAAAAAGGCACAGAGAAGTTAAGAAGCTTGCCCAAGGTTATAGAGTTAGAAGTTAATCATTTTTTATTTATTTTTAAAATATATTTTTATTACTTTCAGAGAGGAAGGAAGAGGGAGAGAGAGATAGAAACATCAATAAGGGAGAGAACCGTTGATTGGCTGCCTTCTGCATGCCCCCTACTGGGGATCGAGTCTGCAACCCAGGCATATGCCCTGACCAGGAATCAAACCGTGACCTCCTGGTTCATATGTCAACACTCAAGCACTGAGCCACACCAGCCAGCTTAATCATTATTTTAAATTTTACCTAAAATATAGTGAGCCTTTTTAATTTGCAAACAAGTATTCTTTTATATATATATTCTGACCTCTATATGTCATTTTTTATTCATTTTTTATTTTGTCTCTGCATTTGAAGAAGTATTTGAAATTTATCTTTGTTTATTTTATTTTTAACATTCATCTTCTCTTTTCCCTTCCATTGAAGATTTTTATTCCAATATTACATTTTTATTTTCTTAATTTTTTATTTTATTTTAGCAGTTCCCTTTTTATCTCTCCCTCCTCTTTAGGGACATCTTACACTTTATTTAATGCATCTAGGAAAAGGTTTTTAAATTTGTCTTTCACTTACTGGAATAAAATTTGTGTATTAAGGTATCTCTACTTCTGGGTATTTTAAATGATTTCACTTTATTGTAGGTTTGGAGGAATAGTATGTAGAATATCCTTCCAGTTCCCATTCACCATAAACACATATGTACACACACACATATAACACATGCACACACACATATACACAGTCCACTTGGATTCTGGAAAATTTTAGCACTTGGATATAGATCTGGAGTGAACATTGATGTACATGACTTGAGTCTAGATTTCAAGGCCTATCACAATTTAGGGTAGCTCTGGTTGGTCTAATTTGAGGTGGTCTGTTCTTTGTGTCAAGTTCTCAAACACACTATAGAATTAGAAAAGGCTATAGCTCTTCTTTGAATAAATATAGGACAGTTGACCCTTAAACAATGTGGGGGTTAGGGGAGCCAACCTCCAGTGTAGAAAACCAGCTTGTAACCTTTGACTCCCACAAAACTTAATTACTAATAGCCTGCAGTTTGCTAAAAAGTTACCGATAACATAAACAGACAATTGACACATATTTTATATGCTATATGTGTATTAAATGCTGCATTCTTACAATAAAGTAAGCTACAGAAAATATAAATATTAAGAAAATCACAGGAAGAGAAAATATGTTTACTGTATTTGTTGAAAAAAAACACACACATGTAAATGAACCCAGTTCAAAACCATGGTGTTCAAGGATCAACTGTACATAAATGGCTACTTACTGGCTACTCATTGTGCAATACAGGCAATTGTTCAAAAGAAATACCAATGGAAAGAGAAATATATTTTCTAAAAATAAAAAATAAAAAAAAATAAAAAACCTGTGTGAGAAAAGGAATAATTTGATGGACATGGTGTGCCTTTGGACAGAAGATTCAAAAATTCCATCTAATTTACTTCAAACTTAGAAAAACAAACAAAGCCAAGGCCAATCAGACCAATGATTAGGCACTAGATGCATTCTACCTCCCATAGTTCATAAGAATTTAAGGCCACATGATTATATGCTACAGTCCCCCTTCAAAAGGGCGGTTGATCCTATTATTGTAGCAGATGGTACTATGGTCAACATCATAACAGTCCTCAAAGTGAGAAAATTCATGCTGGGTAGTTCATTACATAAATATCTGTCCCATTTCTGCTTCCAGCAATCAGGCATATGAGAAAGTTTAGGTTTTAACAATGAATCTTGTTGAATGATACATATAAAAGACACCCTTATATCAAACTAGCATGTTAGTCAGGTAATGACCTAGTGGTACAAAAAAAGGGTGAAACAAAACCCTTTGGTGCTTCCCAACAGATAGGAGATGTTTAAGAAGAGGACTTAATTGATCATACTGTGAACACTTTTGTCCATCCAATCCTTGTCCTGTTGGAACAGTATTCTTTATGGTATAGAAATTCTTGGAATGACACATCTCAGAAACAAATAATAATTTGGATGAAAGAATACAAAAAAGGTCCAGATGGCTTTTCTGTGCTCACTATAGTACATGAGGACGGCTGTCCACAGCAGCCAGAGTACATCTGTTCACCATTTTATTCAATTACTTAATTAGAGTAATGTTCTCTCTTTAATTGTCACTATTTTAATAAAACAGAAAATCAAAGTAAAGTTGCTATTTGATATTTTCTGATAAGTAGAGTTTAAGTGAGCAGGAGAAAAGCAACATCCAATATTTCACAGAGTTGCAAATACATGTCCATGTCCCTCTTCCCATGGACTTAATTCTTCCGTCAGATGCATAAAGCTTTTCTTTCAGCAGAAAAAAAAAAAAACCCTGGGGGCTAAACTTCTAATGTTATTCCCTCCAGCAGATCTATCACTGTGTTGTTGAAGAGAAAAAGTTGGCAGCAAGGAACAGCATGATTAATCACATTGTTGTTTCTTTAACTCAGATAAATCTTTCTCACATGCTTTGGAAGAGTTGTACACTTGGTAAAATGGGATACAAATGACCAAACCTCAAAATGGAAATCCCCTGGTAAATGATAGCTAGAAAAATATTATCTACTTCTTTGGAGTTATGACACTTTTCAGAAACCATTTTGCATTTCCATCCTTAACTGAATTTATAAGGCTCTGATTAGAAAGGTTCTGTCTCCTCTAAAAATTAAAAGTGACTCTTGGCAGAGAGTTAATCTTGATAAAATGGCAGGAGCCATCTGAAGGGTAAAAAAGGGATTACTACAACTTCCATGTACCATAGATGGGCTATGAACTCAGGATCCTGAAGACCTATAGACTCATAGGGCTGAAAGAGATTCTAAAGTCCATTTGGCATACATTGAAGAGCCCTGGGATTCATTTTAAGAATATTGATGCCTGAACCCCACGCCATACAATTAAATTCAAACTTTTCAAAAAGGGACTGGATATCAGTATTTTTAAGTACCTCCAGGATCTTCTAATGTGCCGCCAGGATTGAAAACCATTTGCCTCTTACCATATGAGGCAAGAGAGGAGTCAGGGAGAATTCAAATCACCTAAGCAGTGAAAGACCATCACAGGAAATCCAGATGGCATCTATGGGTATATATGAGCATCTGGAATCTCTCCTTATCCAAGCTGAATATGAACTGCATACATTAAAAAGGAACAAAGACTGACTCATTTGAAAAAACAAACAGACAAACAAAACAAAACAAAAAACACTGAGTGTTATTTAGAAATGCATAGAAGGCAGTTGAAAACCTTCTAGCTTTGAGTTAGGAGCTGTCGCTGAGAAAGTTGCTCTCAAGCCGGAGAGCCAGTGCCAAAAGGTGTGTGTACCTTTGAAAGAATTAACAGTTGCAATTTAGTAAAAGTCAAAACAAAACAAAAACACTAAATTTCACTTGGGTTATTTTCATTCTTAACCCTTTCTCTGATTTGTATAATTTTTATACTATAATCACCTGGAATTCATAAGTAGTTAATTTTATGATTTCAAGAGATTTCTTTTGGTGCCAGAGAAGCTGAAGAATGGTGGGAGTAGGGGATATGCAGAGCCATGAGGGGTGGGAAGAGGAAGAGACACAGAGATTTTTTTTTAACTGAATGCAAGAGGAAGGAGGCATGGTTTTGAGGTTAAATTTTTGTTCTGTGCCCCTCAGCACACATTTCAGAAATAGTGCCTTTCTCCTAGATCAACTGCAAATCCATTAATTGCCCTGGTAAAAGTTGCTAACTCAGCGCTACTCCCTGCAGGCTTTAGGAAACTGCCTGGAAAGAGATCAAGGAGACCCACATCTAAATGGCATAGAATTCAGCCCCAATCTCAGGCTCCCTCCCAAGATTCTGACATAGGCTGTTGCTACTGCCTGCAAACCTCGATCTACTGGGCTCCAAGCAGGCCCTACAACATGGAGCTCTGCCATTTGTCCAGTGAAACAACCTGAAATCCATGTTTCAATTTGACCACTTAGTCTTCTGCTTTGGTTTACCTTCTGTTTGCACAAAATGTGATTGGAATTTGTTTGATTTTTATGAATAATTGATGTGAGACTTAGTTTTTAGATCTAATAATGCCTTATAAAGATCTGAAAGTATCTCTCTTCTATAATTCATAGCAGACTTCATGGGAATTTAGCCAAGGTATAGAGGTTATAAATCCAAGATTGATCTTGGGAGAACTATATCATTCGTGTTTCTATTTGATACTCGACATAAACATGTTTTCTATTGGGAATAGCAATGCATCCAGTAAAGATTCTTTTGTTTTAAGCATGGCTTAAACTGAAGAAGATTTTCTTCCTTGGTGATTTATATAAGACAGTGCAGCTCTGACCAGAGCAGGGTCTATTATGGCCAATGTTGCCTCTGGCTAGAACTGCCCAACCCACAACCCTTGACTCAGAAAAGTAGTGCTAGACCAGGTTTTATGCAGAGCTGTTGACTCACTGAAGCAGTATTGGCTTCTAACCCAGAGGCTGGACTCCCGTGACCAGCCAGCAAATCAGGAGAGGGCCTATCACTAAAGGCACTTACAAGAGGAAGTGATAGGTATTGACCAATCAGAGCAGCAACCAACTACCTTTGGGCTAGCAACTCCAGAGAGAATTGGCCAGACAGGAACAAACTGAGAGTGAAACAATGCTTTGCAAAGAAGCTAAGATGCTACAGAGAGACCGTGTGGGTCCCAGAGCTGCCCTGGACCCTGAGTAGCCTCCCAGTCCCAGAACCCTTCCACCAGCATTCCACTAGAACCCTGTCTTTTCTCTGTATGGCCTAAGAAAATCTGTTTCCTGAAATTGTAGGTCTCCTGCAATGGGCATGGAATTGTAAAGAACAGGATTCAAGTTCTAGTTCTGCCACTTACTAGAACTAAATAAATGTCCTCAGTCAACTTGTTTAACTTTCTTGAATTTAAATTTTAAAAGAGGGAAAATACCAGTTACCTGGTCCCAATATTAAAACATTAATGTGAAAAATATTTTATATGAAACTTAGGACAATATCTTGCACATGGGTAGTCAATTATTTTTGTTACTATGATTAAATAAGATAATTAAGGAATTCTTTTCCATCATACAGTAGACACTAATAAATGGTGATTAATCTCTGCAAATAGAAGATAGGCTCTCAAGCAACATCTCTATTATCATCAGAGAGTTATTTGTTGCCCATGTTTTCTTCTTAAGTAGAAACAAAGGAGGGTCACTGAGAAGCCCACAGCCCCATGTTCTGTTGGCAGGCATGTTGAGAAGCCCCTCCTGGGGATGAGGACAATGTATTCTGTCTTATCCACTTAAAGAGAATTCTCTATTGTTCCCACTACTACTCCTTCTGTTAGAAGAGTGCTATTGAAGTGAATGATTTAATTTAAATCTGATCTAATTGAAAGAGGAATATCCATTTTTAACAAGACTCCCAGCCAACTGGAAAGAATGTTCCCAGCCCAGTTGGTGTGGCTCAGTGGTTGAACATCAACCCATGAACCAAGAGATTGTAGGTTTGATTCCCCCATCAGGGCACAAGCCAGGGTTGCAAGCTCAATGCCTAGTAGGGGGCGTGCAGGAGGCCAATAGATGATTCTCTCATCAATGTTTCTATCTCTATCTCTCTCCCTTCCTCTCTCTAAAATTAATTAAAAACATTAAAAAAAAGAAAAAAAAAGAAAAATGTTCTCAACTCTGGGAAGAGATCCGTGGAGAAGGAATGTCATGAAAATCTGGCCCCCTGCTCTGAGTTTGATACACAAGGAGGGTGGGAAGGAAGACTGGTGGTAGAACCTGGCAGGCAATCCCCTAAATTCTGATAGAACCTTCTGAATACAAACAAAATTGAATGAAAATGGTCCCACTTTTACATAGTATTCTCTCAGTTAAATCACAGTTACATTGACTTGTGAAAATTCCTTTTTCTGGACTATGCTCAGTTCTTTAACACCAGCTTGCAAAATGAGGAAATGTAATATTGACTTCCTTCAAAATCATGGGATTTTCCTCTACAGGCACAATTATTTACGGCTCTTCCTATGATTTTTATCAAGAACTAAATCCAATATTTCAGGTATGATCTCACCCCAGCAGAAAAGAGTAGCACTCTCACCATGCACCAATTAGAGATTGGGTTTCTGTGTTAGTAATCATGGGTTACTTAGGGCTCAATTGATCTTGTGATCAATCAAAAGTTCGGGTGGTTTTTCTTGCTAGAAGTGCTACCAAGCTGAGCCTCTCTGACTTGTGCAGTGGACTAGTTTAACCTAAAAGCAGTACTTTACATGATACCTTTTAATGGTCAAACTTGCTGGTTTCAACCCTGTGTTCTGGCCTTTGGTGTTCCTCTTTGTTTCCAATTTGAAAGACTTTCGTCATCTGCAAAGCTGATAAGCCTCTCTCTCACACACACAGCTTCATCTAAGTCTTAGCTAAAATTGTTGCCCAAAGGCTCATCAGCAAATTCTCTAGCAACAGCAGTGTCCTCAACTTTCTAACCAGATTATAGTGAGAAAGTTGTGTTGTTATGGCACACCCCAAGAAAGGAAATTTTATACTACTGCCAGTATTACACTCTTCCTGAAAATAAATAGAAATCGGTGTCAAACAGAATGCTTGTGATATTGCTTGTTTGTAGTTCTATGAACTCTTGCTGTAAATGCCACTTGGTGAGTAGATAGAAAAAACAAGCTCCTAGTATCTCTTCTTATAAGGACACAAATCCCAGTATGAGGGTCCCATCCTCATGATTTCATTTCCTTTATTTTTTAAAATATATTTTATTGATTTTTTTACAGAGAGGAAGGGAGAGGGATAGAGTTAGAAACATCGATGAGAGAGAAACATCGATCAGCTGCCTCCTGCACACTCCCGACTGGGGATGTGCCCGCAACCAAGGTACATGCCCTTGATCAGAATCGAACCCAGGACCCTTGAGTCCACAGGCCAATGCTCTATCCACTGAGCCAAACTGGTTAGGGCCTCATGATTTCATTTAACTGCTTACCTCCAAAGTCCCCATCTCCAAATACCATCACATTGGGGATTAAGACATCGACATAAAGTCCATAACACTGTTCCACCCCCTTTTTATTCAAATACTTGCAGGACAAGAAATCCTAATTACTATGCTGCTTAGCTGAGATTTTTGTTGTTTGTTTTTCCCTGTAAGTTTAGATAAGAACATTCATCAAACATTCACTGATATATTTAGCAGACATTTAATAAGTACCTACTATTTTCCAAATATCATACTAGGTACTGAAGTTATACAGATTAATAAATCAGACATGACTTCATCCTTCAAAGGATTCACAATCTAACAACCACCTACTGATAATGTTCCATTTCTTCCTTGAAAATCACTATTTCTCTCCCTCAGTATGACAGTCTTAATGTTAAGCGTTTTCATACTTTTTGGTCATTTTCTTCTTGGGCAACATTATAGGTAGGCAGGCAGCCACTACTATCACCATTGAGTACATGAGGAAAATGGGTGCTTAGAATTTAAGACCATGAAATAATGTTTGTATATGCTTAGCAGGAGGGGAAGAAATAAAATGAAAAAGTTTATTTCTAAAGTCTATGTGTTTGAATGTCTGCTTCCTCACCAGATTGTATTCTTTCAGGGAGCAGGCTTCTTTGGACTCTTCACACAATTAAAGTAATTTTTTTTTCTTAAAATAATTTCTCCATTTGATCCTCACAACAGCTTCATGAGCAAAAAACAACTCTCTTTCTTAGTAGCTTCATAAAATTGAAGTGAAAAAAGGTCATAACATTAATTTCAAAACAACTTAAGTTGAAAAACAGTATATTATCAGTATCTGCCCATGCCACTGGCCATTCCTTTTCAAAGGAAAGGTTTTCCTTCATCTTGTTTATGAGGCAGCACACAAGAAAGAAGAAAAATCCAGGTAATAATTATTGAGGTATTTATGACTGTTTCAGATAAACTAAAGTTCAAATTCACATTTATTTAATGTTCTTTTGATTGTTCATAAAAGTGATACTATCTCATGGGAAAATGTTCAAACACTAAGAAAATTTTAAGTTGAGAAAAGCAAATCTTCTTCCAACTCTCCACACCTCTGCCTGGAGTCCTACTCCTACTACTTATAGGAAACCACCCTTGTCTGATCCTTGTGGAAAATTAGGCACCTAACATAAAAATTAGGCAGCACATATCAATAACTACCCTTTTTAAAATACATAGATGGGATTTTCTTATAGATAATATTTTACATCTTGCTTGTATCAGTAATAATATATTTTGGAGAGCTTTCCAAAACAACACAACTAGCTCTATCTCATTCTATTTAATGACAGCTCATTTCCATAAGAGTCAAAAATGGGAATCATTTTCCCTGTTTCTTGGTAACCACTGTCTTTTGTACCATGCCAGATAAGTTTCTTCCTTCGAAAATTAAAAAAATAAAGTTGGAAAAGGTCATACTATCCATTTTAACAACTTAAAGAACAGTATTTTATCAGTATCCAGCCATGCCAGGAATTACACCTTTTCAATGGGAAGGTTTGCATTCAGGTTGTTTATGAGGCTACACACAGAAACAGGATAATTCCAAGCAGCATCTCTCTTTCACACACACACACACACACACACACACACACAGCAGAAATCAAAAGACACAACCCCTTTACTGGCTGTAACAATGCAACACAAACTTCAATAACTTTTCCTTAGAACTTTTAGCTCAAGATAACTACCCTCAAGTTCACAATAATAAAAATAAAAAGAACAAGAGAAAAAAATGTGAGGATGCTTCACACCAGAGATAGAAAGATTAAACAATCTGCTAGCTATAATTCTGAGCTGTTGTTTTGACAAACATAGACTTTAAAAGACAATTTCTCAACATTCAAGTGTAGTCAGAGATAACAGAATAACATCCTTTTCCTAAACTTAATGAGGGTCTTAAAATGCTGCCTTGCTTAACGCAAAGAGTAGAGTTCCACTTACTATGAGAACAACAAAGACAGAATTCTCAGAAACATGCAACTCAGTAGGTTTGTTAGAAAAGAAACCTCATTTAGGTAAAAAGACTAAAACTCCTGTTCAGCAAACATTGGCTTTTTCAGAAGTACAAAATCCTAAGTAATCATTCCCCCTAATTATATGGGTGTCCTGTTGCTGTGTAATCAATGATAATGGATGGATTCCTTAAAGTGGAGCCTTTTCAAAGCAGGAAAGCAGCATTGTCCTTTGCAGCCTCTCAGAAGAGGGCAGAGATGGAGAAGATGCCCATCTTCCTGCCTCAGGCTCTAAAGGCCAACAAAGCACATTAGCTATTTATCTCCCTGCACAGAGCCACCCACATTTATCATGAAATGCCATTCTACAAACCAAAGGTGAAAGAAAAATCAGCCAAAAAATCAGACATTCAAACTTGAGAAAGCAACAGAGATAAAGGGGGAAAAAATTGCTGGTTTAATTCATTTAGATGTCACATTTTAATTAATTGCTTTTGCTGTACCAGGCATTGCCTGTACTAAGGATCTGGGTATAATAAATCTCAACACCCAAAGAATTCCCAGTTTATTGTGAGAGAAAAAATGTAAACAACCATTCAATGTCTGAAATGCCATGATAAAAATAAGCCCTGGAGCTAGGGGAGGGCAAAAGAGGGACCCCAAATTCTAAATGCCACATATTATAAGCACACTGAGAAACTATTTTTTAAATACTTACTGGGAAACTGATCACAGTGGTTGGCTTATGAGGGGAAATATGTGACTGAAAGATAGAACCAAGGGGACACTTTCATTGTGTATATGCATTTTTCAAACTTTGAAATGTGCACACTTTGCATATATCACCTATTCACAAATTAATTTAGCTAACTGAAAATAAAGTGGTGGGTGACAGTGATTAAAGAAAGTAACCCTTGTCCAGAGTAAAAAGTAATATCTCTTTAATATCTGCTATTCACAGTAAAGAAAAATAAGAATGCCTTAGTACCTATAAGTAAATAATGCATCTGAATTTTTATAAGATTGTTTGAAGTTCAAAACCTAGCCTTTTATAACAAGGTCCCAAGTTTTCATGCAATCAAATCATGGACTTAAAATATGATGCTGGTAATAATGTAAATTGATATAACCACTTGATAGAACAGCTTGACTATATCTAGTAAAGTTGAAGATATGCATAACCTCGGACTCATTTCCAGGTCTGGATAGAAACTCTCAGTGGTTCTTAATCTTTAATGTGTGTCAGAATCATCGGAGGGCTAGCTAAATTCAGATTGCCAGGCCCACCTCCAGAGTTTCTGACTAAGTAGCTCTGGGATGTGACCCGACAATCTGCATTTCTAACAACTCCCAGGTGATGATGCTGCAGATGTGAAGGTCACACTTTGCAAACCACTGCTTTAGAGAAATCCATGCATATGTGCATCAGGATTCACGAACAAGGATGTTCATAGCAGCATTTTTCATAAAACACCAAACTGGAGACAAATCACTGTCAATAAAAGAATGCTGAAGTTGTGAAATCATACAATGGATTACCATACAGAGATGAAAATAAACTGTAGCTGCCTGCAGTAACATGAATGACTCACAAAAATATAATGCAGAGCAAAAAAATGCAACACGAAGAACATACATAGTATGATTTCATGTGTATAATGTCCAAAAATAGGAAAAGTGAAATTATATCATTTTCAGATGGAAACATAGTAAAAGTATAAAGCAAAGCAAGTAAATGGTTATCACATAAATCAGAATACTGATTACCTCCAGGGTGGAATGTGGGGCTGTAATTGGAAAGGGTCACATGGAAGGGTTTTAGAGTGCTGGCAATGAACTATTTCTTAATTTGGGTAATGATTATGCCAATATTGGGTTGATAATTATTTGTTAAATTGTGCATTTATGTTTAAAGCACTTTTCTTTATGAATGTTATATTTAACAATAGAAGGGTAAAATATATTCAAAGGGGAGAGATCATTAAAAATGAGTGAGACCCTAGCTGGTTTGGCTCAGTGGATAGAGCACCAGCCTTCGGATCGAAGGGTCCCAGGTTCAATTCCAGTCAGGGTCACATGCCAGGTTTCAGGCTGGATCCCCAGTAGGGGATGTGCAAGAGGCAGCCAATCAATGATTCTCATCTTTGATGTTTCTATCTCTCTCTCCCTCTCCCTTTCTCTCTGAATTCAATAAAAATATATTTTAAAAAAAATATAAGTGAGGCAGGAAAAGCTTCATAGAGGTGCTGAGACATAAACTCCAATAAAGGAAGTTGAAATCTTTTCAATGAAAAACCTACTAAGTTTGGATATTTGAAAACAGAGCTATTAAAATAATTTTTAAATGTGTTATTCTGTTTATAAGGTAAATTTCAAAATTATCAATTTTATAAAATTCAATGAAAAGTTTCATGAAGAAAAATTTAATCTCACTGCCAACTCAATCTAAATAGATTTTAAAATAATGTATTTTAGCCTGGCCAATGTAGTTCAGTGGTTGAAGTTGACCTATGAACTGGGAGGTCACAATTCAATTCCCAGTCAGGGCACATGCCCAGGTTTCGGACTCAATCCCCAGTGGGGGTGTGCAAGAAGTAGCCAATCAATGATTCTCTCTCATTATTGATGTTTCTCTCCGCCCCCCTTTCCTCTCTGGAATCAATAAAAATATATTTTTAAAATAATAATAATAATAATGGCTCCATCTTCCCTTGTCTCCACTTCCAATGCTAATGTTTTATTACTGCTTTTAGAATAAACAAACATTTAATTGATTATTATTAAATATACTTCAAGCCCAGAATTAGGCAATTTTCTGTGTTGGGTATGTTCTAGATGCCAAATTACAAATGAAACAATCATTTCTAGGATTGAGTCTTTTCAGCAAATAGTTATAAATCACCCAACATTTTGTGATCCAGCACATCTTTTTCTCTCCTTCTGCAGAAATTAGATAATAATTATTTTTCTTCTCAACATGAGTTCTCACTTTAATCCAAAGGAGATAAAATGGTTTTCAAAATATCTACCTCTTTAGCCAAAGTTTTTGGGTGAATCAGAGCATATCTGTTATACAGGATGGGACAAAAATAGGCTTACAGTTGTAAGTACGAGAAACACAGTTTATTCTTGCATTATTATTTACTAATTATTATATTATTTTCCATAAAAACAATTATAAACCTACTTTTGCCTCTCCCTGTATTTGTTTCATTTTGCTGAAACATTCCTATTTGCTCCTTAGGGGCACCATCCTGAAGTAAGAGATTACTTTTCCTTTTGCCTCATGTATCTGTAGAATGATGCCTTAGTTATTGCTAAAGTTAATAATTACCTCATTATTCTAAAGGCTGAGAGGATGAACTACATAGTCCTTGTACCCTTTTCCTATCTGCCCTTTTTCCAGATTCAAGAAAATCATTGGTGTCTCCTTTCTCTGTGTTTCCACAGCACCTCGTAATTAGTTTCTATTACAATACCTCCACAGTGTATTGTAATTACTTACTTGTGTATTTATGGCTCCCAGTGCTCATTGAGGGAGTGACCATGTTACATTCATCTCTGAATCTGTATCTAACAGAAAAACTGATACCCGATAAATAGTATTGAACTGAACTCTCTCCTCAAATTTTCCACCATCTTAAAATAATTTTCTTCTCTTGACAAAAGTAAATGCTGTTAGCAGACCTATGTGTAAGGTACTTTGATAGAAATCTGGGAGACGCCCTCATGGGGACTTACAATCAAATTGACACTAAATAAAATACAATACAAAGGATAAAGAGTCGTATAAGTGCTGAAATAGAGCAATGAACAAAATATCTGAGAATGCAAAAAAGAGAAAAATTTTCCAATTAATGAGCAGAGGAAGATGGGGAAGGAAGTCTTCAGGCAGGAAGTAGAACAATGTAAATGATACTACAACCTTCAACCCCAAATTATTCAGGTTTTACTTTCTTGGAATTATTTTCTATTCCCCATCTCATACAGTCCATTGAAAACTCCCAAACATTCCATTTTTGTTAATGGCCCCTAAATCCATTGTCTCCTTTGCAATTGCACTCCTATTGCCTCATCCATTACTTCTGACATGAAATGAACAACTGTAATAACCTTTTAGCTAATCTCGTTCTTCCTTCTTTCTCTGCTCTATCAATATATCTTATACACTCTTTCAGAATTAATGTCAATGTGGAACTCTAATCCTATCATTTCTCTGCATAAAAGCCTTTAATGACTCTCATTAACAAATTAATTTCCAGTTCCTCAGATCCAAGGTACAGCACATTGTGCTGAAACCAACAATTTTAGCCTTATCCCCAACCACCTCCTCACTCTGACCCTGTGCTTCGGCTACACTTGGCTGTTCAACATTTCCCTACAAGCTTTGCATCGTTCTGCCTCAGACTTCATTCCTCTTCCTCTGCCTGCTATGGCTTCCCTGCTCATCTCCACGAGTCAAAATCCTGACCAACAGCACCTCATTTGGCTCCAGGGTCATTAGCTTGATGAAGCCTCCCTGTTGGTTATTTTTCCTGCAAAGCAACATGATCTCTTCCACCCTGAATGTCTATGGTATCATTCTTTGGGTTCTGTGTTGTTTTTACTGCCTCTTTGAAAGCAAGCTCATAGAGGTAGGTAGGGCCTCTCAGACTTTACAAAATATACATACACCCTTCCCCAATCTACCTCGCCATTATGCCCTCTCATTATATAGATTTTTTTAAAAAATCAAATTCCAGAAGGAAGAAGGCACAATTATCAGAACACACATGAATTAGTGGTAGATTTGGTCTCAGGGCTTCAGAGGTCCATATTTCCCCCAGCAGTGTTGACCTCATCAAAAAAAAATCTACCACTAATCCATTAAAGACATAAGAAGGTCAGGAAAAATAAAGGTTGGCAAACTCTGGAAAGGGGCTTCACTTACCCCAAAATTGAGGATGGAGAAGGTAACTTTGTATGTACATGTAATCCCAGCTGGACAAATGCAGCCCAAGAAGCCTGTAACAGCCCTGGCCGGTTTGGCTCAGTGGATAAAGTGACGGCCTGTGGGCTGAAAGGTTCTGGGTTCTATTCCAGTCAAGGGCACATGCCTGGGTTTCGGGCTCGATCCCCAGTAGGGGGCGTTCATGAGGCAGCCAATCAATGATTCTCTCATCATTGATGTTTCTTTTCTTTTTTTAAAATTTTTTTATTTCATCATTGATGTTTCTATCTCTCTCTCCCTCTCCCTTCCTCTCTGAAATCAATAAAAATACATTATAAAAAAAAAGAAGCCTGTAACAGATTTAGAAAAAGATGTTGTTATTAAGAATTATATTAGTTTATAAAATTTTGCAAATTGTGTACTTTAAGAAAATTCTGAACAGGAGCTTATGTGGCAGTTTCAGTGAACACTACCCAGCTGCTAGCCTGAAGTGAGAGGTAAGACAATAGAACAAAAAAGGGAAGAGAGGGAATGTGTAAGACCAACAGAAACAACATGGTTGTTTATCCATGGTTGATAGAGAGGTGTTATAGTGGCTCTCTTGGCCTCTCCTGGCCACTCCACTCTATCTGTCCTAGTGCTCACCCTGAACTGATTCAATTTCTGCCCCCCTAACAGTACTCTGGCCTCCAGCAACATCTGTTGCAGACTAACACCAATGTCAGAAGGCTGTGAAGGGCCTTTGTTCTCTAGTAACTTGTTCATTGCTTGTCCATCCTCTTGAATTCACCTCAGCTAACTCCTACTTATCTTTCAAAGACCAGATCAGTAGTTATCTCATCCAGGAAGCTTTCTCTGATTCCCTAGTCTGTCTTAGAAGCCCTCTTCTGTGCTCACATAGTGCCTAGATTTACTTACATCTACAACCATAACCAGCTTACTGCAGGGCAAACCCTGATTCCCTTCCCTATTAGACTGCAAACTACTTGAGGGCAGGAACTTTGTCTTCTTTTCCTTGGTATCTTCCCCCTCCCACCTCCATTTAGCACAAGGCATGATACATAGTAGGGACTCACGAAATGTTTTCCAAATGAAACAATATTCCTAAATGTCAGGCTTGATGCTGTAACTTATCTCTTTGTAAATTCTCCAGGGCCTACAATATAATAAATGTCCAACTTCCTTAGCTTTCTGTGGTATTCAAGGTTCTCCATAGTAGGAGTTCAGGCTGTCTTTCCTGAACCAGGTAACTTGGATAAACAGATGTTTCCATTATAAAAGAATTTCACAGAAATTGTATGAATAGTCAGCCCAATCCATGGGGAACCCCCATCCCACCACAGATGAGCCAGAATGATGCAGTAACTGTCCACCAACAAAGCCCAAAATGAACCAACACACAAGGTGTGGCCTTCGAACACATTGATAAAACAGGGCCATAAAAACTCTGATGGCAATAGAAATCAATTCTCTCCCACCACCACCCCAACATATCTTATCATGTACTATCATGTAACATATGGTTCTATGCTAGCACTGGGGGATTAAATTTTATTGTAGTAACGTAGGGAAAGTTTATCTGCCTGGCCCCAAGGAAAAGTTATAATTGAAGATTAGGCATATATATAATTTTTTAGCAGTATAACCTAAAGCCTTCCAAATGAAAAACAGGGGCCAATAAAGGTCCCAGATGACGAGCCAGGATGCTGTTGACATAGATATGCATGATGACTATAGCAAGCAGAGAAGCCACTGCCCAAGGGCCCCACTCAGGAGAGGCTGAAAGCTAGAACAGAAAAGTGAACCCTAAACCTGTACCCCTCTTCATTCTGACCTTTAACAGACTGGAACACAAATGTGCTTGCCTTTCCCCATAGTATGGCCACTATGTTCACACCCAGAGGCTTTGCACAGACTATGACTTATCTCACCTAGCTGCCAAACACACCCTTTCAAATCTGTAAAAGTCTACTTAAGATGCCAACTCCCTTTTGAGTCCCTCCTTCTTTCCCAATAAGGCTTGATTGCTTTTACTTCTTAAAACCCCCAAGGTGGCCACTCTCTCCCAAGAATCCTAGAAGTTCATGATGCAGACATGATAGTAAATGATCATTCCAACTCTAGGACAATCACAGCTTCTACTTTCCAGATGTGCCTCTTCTCAATGGCATCAGAGGGTCAGCCGGGACATTACTCCTCTATACAAAGATGAAAAACAAAGCTATTTTGCTATACTTAGTTCAGTTGGATCAATGTGCTCAGACAAACATCCAGCCATTCCTAAAGAGAAATAGAAGGACGTGTTGGGAGGAACATGGTATCTAGGGACAAGGACCTACAATTTGGTTTTGCCATTTAATAATTTCTTAATTTTTCCCTCCAAGTGTTTATGTTTATAATTTTCTTTTTCTTTTTAATATATTTTATTGATTTTTTTTACAGAGAGGAAGGGAGAGGGATAGAAACATCGATGAGAGAGAAACATCGATCAGCTGCCTCCTGCACACTCCCCACTGGGGATGTGCCCGCAACCAAGGTACATGCCCCTGACTGGAATTGAACCTAAGACCCTTGAGTCTGCATGCTGATGCTCTATCCACTGAGCCAAACCAGTTAGGGCTATGTTTATAATTTTCTTATGAGACTTCTATAATCTTTGGTCAGTAGAAAGTTGATGACTACTTTCTAAGTATCCTTTTATTTTTACTAATAAATGCAATAAATATAATTGATTTTTCTCTTTGTATAAAACTAGCCTTCTTCTATAAGTTTTTATGTTTCTTATTATTGATTTCTGAGCAGTATGTAATTTCAGTTTAGATTTGTTCTCTGGCCAAGTGTTATTTGGGAGGGTTGGTTTTGTTTTGGTATAGTTTCTTATACTTGGGGACTGGAAGTTTTGGTTAACTTTTGTTATTATTTCTACTTTTGTTTCATGGCCAGAGGGTTAGACTTATATAAGTTATGCACTTTGCCACTGATAAGCTTTTGACTGTTAGAACTGTTCCTTATACAACATTTGGGGTAGGAAGTATTCATATTCTCCCTTCTATATCTTTCAAATTTGTTTCTGAATTAGTGAGTGATAAAACAGTGACAGAGAGGAAGATGCTTTAAACATCTCTTAACCCCAAGTAACTTTGCTTGAGTCATTTTTGCTTTGGTTTGCAGACGATGAATTTGTTAAAGTTGAAGCATCGTATCTACAGAACAAAATTACCAGACTCATAAAATAGATGTCTGGCAGCAAAAATTATTCAGCAGTGAACATGCTAGATGTCCTATATATTCTATCATTTAAAACTTTTAAACATCCTTACAAAAGAATGCCAGTGATATCACATGTTGATTTGACTGCAACATATTCGCATTCTTTTGTTTACAAAATACCAAGATAATTCATGATTTTTTTTCAGTATTGTTGCTTTCTTACTCTCTCCCTTCCTTTTCCAGTAGATTTACTTTCCTCTTTAATAGCTTATTTGGTGCTGGCACCCTTTCC
Source organism: Myotis brandtii (assembly GCF_000412655.1). Taxonomy (NCBI): domain Eukaryota; kingdom Metazoa; phylum Chordata; class Mammalia; order Chiroptera; family Vespertilionidae; genus Myotis; species Myotis brandtii. The sequence goes on from NW_005371287.1 coordinate 2,679,315, forward strand.
CCTCTCCTACCTTTTTCAAATAACATTTCTAAAGCAGCATCTCTCCAAACCCAGCAGCTTCCTACAGGCTTATCTACCCACGTATTTTTGTAGGCCACCTTTCATCTGAGCGACTCAGGCTGTCTCAGAGACATTAACTCATGGCTCTTCTGGGACACAGTCAGTAAGTCATAATTACATCCACTCTGAATGGAGGACTGCTCAGAATGCCGATGACTAATGGAAACTTACCCATGAAAATGGATGAACTTGGATTAAAATTCAGAGTCTCTGACTCCAACAGTCTAGGCTCTTCACATTAGATATTACAATTTTGTTCTATTACAACTTGAAGTTATTGTTCCCTTGAAGTTTACAATCATGAATTTTTGAGTTTGCAAAAATCTTAATCCCTACCATTTGTTATCTTAGACAACAAACGAACACAAAAATCATAGAGTCCCAGAAGAGGTAAAAAAGATGTGGCCAAGTAACAAGGGCTTAAAGCAGAATAAGACTAGAATCCTGGCCTCCTGACCCTGGTCTAAAACATCTCCACAATGGCTTATAGATTTATGATTTGCTTCATGTACCCATGTTCTTCCTTTTTGTCTTTTCTTTAACCATTCCACTCCTTTCTTCTCTTCCTTCCATCCATTTTACACAAAAGTGAAACTGTTTTACATAAAAATTTGTTTTTTTATCTTGCATCTACAACATAAAACAAAACAAATTTAAACTATGTGCAAAGTCCATCTCAATTTACTAAAAAGATGTAGTAGACATCTTTTTTGAAAAAATTCTGTTTTGTTCTACTTACACCCAAAGGTAATTCAAAGTAATTTATTAAAATGCTCCTTAACAGATACATGCTTTGCCTGGCGGATGTGGCTCGCTGGTTGAGTGTTGACCCATGAACTAGGAGGTCTGGGTTCAATTCACAGTCAGTACACATGCCCGGGTTACAGACTCAGTCCTCAGTGGGGGAATGCAGGAGGCATCTGATTGATGATTCTCTTTCATCATTGATCTTCCATCTCTTTCTCCCTCTCCCTTCCTCTCTGAAATCAATTTTTTTTAAAAAAAGAGGTACTTGCTTTGAGGTTAGGGATTAGAGGTGACCACATTTCAATCATAAGCCATGGTACAGCTAAAATGATTGATCTGTATTGATAATGATACCACAAGCCCCATGCATAATGATGTATATCCAAGCATCAGTTAATGGTTGAAAAATGCTTTCAGACCCATGACCCCCTTTGATTCTCAAACCCCCATACCAAAAGAGAAAAGGACAGCATTAATCCCATTTTATCATACAAAGAAACTAAAGGTCCATAAGGTTAAATGACACAACCAAGAAGGAAGGCAGGATCGGAAGCTGAGATGTGCTATCTCCACACCCTCATCTTTTTAGCAAATAGCCCTGTGCTTTGGTTCCAGTCCCTCTCACAGTCCTGGGCGTTAGTTTATCTGCCAAGCCTGTGCTCTTTGAGGTTGAGGGCTGGCTCATATTCTCCCCTGTATTCTCCAAAACTCTGTGCAGAGATTGTACTCAATAAATGTTCTGTGTACTGAATGTAACCGCATGGAATAATTGCATTAAATTGTACTGAAATCCCTATGACCATCTTTTTATTAATACTGCATCGTTTTCACAAAATTCTTAAATTAATGGGGTGGAGAAATAAAACTCTTCCTGACTCAGAATAAGCCCTTGCTACTCTGAGTCTGCAGGATGTCTTTGGCAAGGGAACAGCTTCCTTGTAGCCTAAGTCCTCTCATTCTCTAATGTTTGACTCAAGGCCCACCTCCTCCAGGAAGCCCTCTCCACCTCCATCCTTCCTGGACTTAACTCCTTTCTGAACCATGCATTCCATGCTGGGTACTGAACAGCCACAGCTTTAATTAAAATTTGCTCTACTTTTCTCCTCAAATGATAGCTGCAGGAACCAATGTTTATTTCTCTGCCTCTTCCCGGGACTGTCCAGAGCAGCATCTTGTGCAGAATAGGTTTGCAATAAACACCAACTAATAACTAATAATACCACAAGCATTAGGTTCTAGTGCAATCTCAGTCCAGATGCTGAAGTGTTCTAATTTTAGCCTTCCCCCAGCATCTCACACCTGCTTAGACAATTGAGAGCATACCCTCTCCTTGACTAAATACACAACCAAACACAGAGGACCAGGGCTCCACCACTGAGCTGGCGCTGCTTTCTATAGATGGTCTGTGAACAATAAGTGATCCTATCTCCTGCCACCCTGTGTAGTCTCCAAACCCAAGCAGTTATAGTGTGATTCTGCACCCAGCATAGGGAGAGCCCCCAGATCTGCTGCAGGAATGCACAGAGATCTCTGAAATGCAAATAGCCCCTGCAAGGCACATGAATGGCTGAGGGGATGGCAAACTCACAGTACTCTCAGGTTCTTTAAATGCTTCTGCTGCAATGCAGCACTCAGCCTGCTGACTCTCTAGGAAGTGATGGCTCAGCACTCAGTGGTGTGGAAGGAATGGCTGAGAGGCTGTGGGAAGAGCTAATGCTGAGGATGCTGCAGCAGAGTCCCGATGCTCACTGCCTGGGCTCAGAAATATGCAGCCCTGACGGTGCTAATCAGAGAGACAAGTGGAGAGGGAGAGAGCAGAAAATAATATGAGGAGGGGAGGAGAGGAGAGAAAATGAAAGGCGGGATGGAGAGAGAAAGAAACAAAGGGGGAGGTAGAGAGTGGAGAGAGAGGAGGGAAGGAGGAAAGACAGAGACAGGGAGGGAGAAAAAAAAAAGAGATGGGGGAGAGAGAAGGCTTGCTGAGAACTTTCCAAGTCAATTCTATAATAGCTGTTGAGGGTGAAACTTTGTTTATCTGGTTACTCACAGGGAAAACTAAAATTGCACATCCCATGCAACTGAACTGTATCTGAAACCTCAAGAAAAATAAACCTCAGGAAAAGAGAGCTGGAGCTTAGCTGCAGGAGGCCAGTTTACAAACTACCTCTAAAAACTCTTCCCTTTTTTCACTCCACCTCCCAAGTCATTTTCTGCTTCAGTATAACTTAGTCTCCTTCTACTCCCCAGAATAAAACTTATTTTCATAGAAGGATGTCCATATTTGTCTGTTAAGGTCTCAAGTGATTCACACTTCCCTTCCCCCATCCCACACTCTGAGAAGGATAATCATGTCAAGCCTAAGCCCTTAGCACAAGACGTGAATCTCTAGCCCGTAATAAAGGGATTTCAGGCCTGAGTCAGCAAGCTAGAGTCTGTCCATGTCTGGATACTTCCTCTAAACCCTTTGGGTACTGGGACTATAGTCCTACTTTCCAGTGATGGGGCTCTGAAGACCCTTCCTCTCAGGACAACATAGTTCCTGGCTATTTACCTGTTTTCTAGAATTTGTTTCCTCAGATAGTCATTTTTTCTTTTTTCACTTCTAGTTCTACAGATATTTATTGGGCACACATTATAATTACAACCCAGTTTCAGTACAGAAAGGGAGTTCATTGTAAACCAGAACTGAAATGACAATGGCGGGGGTTGGGGGGAGGGGGCTCAAGCTCTCGAGCTTGGGAGTCCTTAGTGAAATCTCACAAAAGAACCTGAGCACCAAGGAGCAGGACTCCAAGATATCCAATTCCAATCTCTTGTTTTAAGTGGCCCAAGGCAACCACATCTCTCATGTTTTATTTATTTAAATAACCTGATACAGCTTTTAGGTGAACTAGATATGGCCCACCAAGATGCCTGCCTGAAGGGGAGCCGAGTAAGAAGTCAGCACAGAGCGAGGTCGTGGACTAAATTCAGGTCACGTGGCTATTAGAAGAACAGTGAGAAATAAACTGGGATGGGGTGTCTTCACTCAAGGTTCAGTGTGGACATGTCATATCATGTAAGACAATGACATTTGAACTGGACCTGAAAGGATGACAGTTCACCAGGTGGAAGAGGGAAAGGTAAGGCAGAATGTTCTAGAAAGGGAGCAAGGATTGAGTTGTGCTGACACAGTGAGGTGGAACACAGAGTGCACAGGTGTCTACTCTCTCAGACCTAGGGAACCCACTGAGGCAGCTGTACTTCTTCTTTATAGCAAGTCTCATGGTTTGTAATTATATACAGGGTGAGACAAAAGTAGGTGTACAGTTGTTCATATGGAAAATAATGCAATAATTAGTAATACAAGAACACACTGTGCTTCATGTACTCACAAGTCTAAACCTACTTTTGCTCATGCCTGTATTTGTAAGATTTACTCCTCCCCACCTCTACTCCATCCTAAACTTACCCCAAATGGCAGCAATTCCAACTGTTTTGCTCACCACTCAATTCTCAACAACTAACAGTTTTTAGTGCTTAATGGGGCTCACTAACATTTGACAATGAACCAATCAATGAGCTATAAACTCAGTGAGACTAGCTCTATCAGAGCACTCAGTGTTGCATATTAATAAGGCATTGTTATTTGTTTGCCATTGAGCTAAATTAGACACCAATTCACATTAAATTACCATGAGCTGTGCATGTATACAGTATTAATTCTGTCAGATTTGAAAATACCTGTTTTGTGGAATGATTTCCCCTCACCTAGCCCCATTTTTTTTCCTTCTTTAAGGCAAGACCCCTTTGGAACATACATTTTTTTTAATCTTAGATACAAGAGAGCTTCTTTAAAGTATATAATAAATCTCATTAATATGTACTGAAGTAAAAGGCAGGAGAATACAGTAAGGATATTAAAGCTTAGCCCCCATCTTAAATATGCAAAATTTTAGTAGGTTTATGAATTTGCAAAAATCAAAGATCCAAAGGGTGATCTCAGTGCATAACCTAAAGATATATGAGAAAATTCTGTCCTTCACTTGGGACAAATCTGTATTAGGGTGGGCTGGCCAGGAACAGGTGAGATCATCAAACAAGGCTGACTTCTAGTGGCATCCCCCTAGGGATGTGCCTGTGCCCCTTAGTTATGGGCCAGGCTCTACCCTGAATGCTCCTTATCTGGATCTTGGAATTGAAAACCAAAAGGGTTTGAGCTGGGTTTCCTCACCCTCTCTACTCAGTCTGCATAATGTGATATGAAAGCCGTTCCCCACTGTAGACATTACCAGCTCCCAGTGAACTAACACAGCCCCATTCTGAGACCTCCACTCACTACTTAAGTCTTCTCTATCTCTGTATCTCATAGGGATATAAAAATAATATCATATATTGTTCTGGTCTTTACTATTTTGGTTCTACTTGACTATCTTTTTAAAATATACTTTTACTGATTTCAGAGAGAAACGGAGAGAGAGAGAGAGAGAGAGAGATAGAAACATCAATGATGAGAGAGTCATTGATTGGCTGCTTCCTGCACATCCACACTGGGGATGTGCCCTGACCAGGAATCGAACTGTGACCTCCTAGTTCAGTGGTCGGCAAACTCAGAGTCAACAGAGCCAAATATCAACAGTACAACGATTGAAATTTCTTTTGAGAGCCAAATTTTTTAAACTTAAACTATATAGGTAGGTACATTGTTATTAACTTAATTAGGGTACTCCTAAGCTGGCCTTTGCTAAAAACATCCTCAATCTGATTGAGGTACGTT
>NW_005371287.1:2685062-2711500 GCF_000412655.1 Myotis brandtii
CTGCGCATGACCCATGAAGTTTCAATCGCACTGTACATGCGCGCCCGCACGTGGTATTTTGTGGAAGAGCCACGCTTGAGGGGCCAAAGAGCCATATGTGGCTCGTGAGCTGCGGTTTGCCAACCACTGTCCTAGTCCTTAGGTTGACGCTCAACCACAGCCACGCTGGCTAGGCTCTACTTGACTACTTTAACAGCTTCTCCCAGCAAGACCAGCCATGTTAACTAACCAAATCCTAGAGAAGCCTAGCTATCCAATCTCTTCTAATTTTCTGATGAGGAAACTGAGACAAGCCTACAGAGGTTAGTTGACATACTAAGGTCACAACAGGAGAATGAGAACACAGACCCCTTCTTCCCACAAGCCCTAATGCTCCTTCTTTTCTCCTCTCCCACATTTTCGCCCTTCAGTAGAAACCCCTTCATACGTTTCCTACCTTCACCCTCCTTTTCAGTTTCCACTGTCATCATTCCACTTTGGAGTTCGCATCATTTCCTTCCTATGTTCCCAATACTTTGCTCACTTCGTTCCCACCACCCCTACCAGCAAGCTCTTCCAAGCTGTACAAAGTTATTATCACTGAAAAGCCAGCTCCAATCCTTTCCCTCCCATAAAACCTTCCTGGCACACTCAGGCCCAGAGAGCCCTTTCGATCTCTAACACCTGAAGTCTGAACCCTGCTTCGACACTTTGCATGCACTTTCTCCATTTCTTTGTTACGGGAAACATTTCTTCCCCATTCACTGAGAATCTTTCCCTAAAAAGGACCTTAATTATTGACCTATCTCTTCCCTTATTCACTTCATCTCAGAGTAAAGTAAGGAAAAATAAAGTTATAATTTTCTACTTAGCTCCTCTCTTTTTCTTCCATAAAGATTGGTTACTCTCTGTTCCAAGGGGAAGGGGCACTGCCTGGCCAAGAGAGTGAGTTTGACTCATGCTGGACTTCAGTGTCAGGCCTACCTCTGAGATCCATGAAAAATGGTGTGCACTTCAATCTAGCCTTTATCTACTAGAAATAAAGGTAATCTATTGCCCTATATGCTTTATATTTATTTTTTTATTATTATTGAGGAAGGGAGATGGGGAGAGAGATAGAAACATCAATAATGAGAAAGAATCATTGATTGGCTGCCTTCTGCATGCCCCCTACTGGGGATCTAGTTCACAACCCAGGCACATGTCCTTGACTGGAATCAAACCTGGGATCCTTCAGTCTGCAGGCTGACGGTCTACCCACTAAGCCAAACCAGGTAGGGCTGCTTTTTATTTCTTATTTCTCAAATGATTCAGAACTCAGAGGGGAGGAGAGAGAAACGCCCTGGATACCATCACATTCTATAATCTATATGGATATTTACTAGTAAGCCTTACTTTATTATTTAATCACTGCTCTGTGTGTTCTGTCTCTCTCTCTCTCTCTCTCTCTAGTATGAATTCCTCAGGGCCAGGAATAATGTAGTATAATTTTTAATATTCCCCAGAGCACTCAGTTCAAAGCTTTGCACATAGCAGGTGTTCAATCCATTTCTATTCAATGAAATATTTGTTGAAAAAGTCTCATGCCTCCCAGCAATCAAGTAATTTTCCCTAAAGTGTTTTTATCATAATTCTACTACATATAAAGATCTGTAACCAAGGAAACATCCTTCCCATGCTAGCTAAAACAGATACTGTCAGTTTTTAAAATCTCTTTCCCTAAGTACCTACCCTTCTCCTCCATCATTTCTCTGAATAAGGAAGGAAAAAAGCACTAATAAGGTCTTACAAAAGAGAAAGGGCAGATAAAGCATGGTGGTTCTGTTCACACTTTTCTCCTTTTTTCACTCATAATTCCTAATAAGATATTCTTGTTTTTAGACATAGTAATACCTATAGTTGGTAGAGTTTAGAATTAATATTTTTCTGCCAGCAGACCCAATGTCTATATCAGAGATGAGCTTTTGACAATGCTATAGGCTCCCAGTTGCAGCATTTCCTATCCTTTATCTCATGCTGACCTGACCCATCCCCTGTGACTGGTCCCTGTTGCTCTTGTGCCTTTCTGTTCCTCATCCAGAGCCATGCTTCTGTATCACACGGTCCTGAGTATAAACTGCTGACTGTGATTTTTCTCTGCAACTCTCCTTCCAAGAATTTGCCTGCACCTTTCCACAGCCACCATCCTGTTAGTGATGTATTACCATGCTTCACCTAATTTTGTAAAGCCATTTTGGCCCACATGTGGGACTTCTGAGTAGTCTCTGCTAGAACCTTCCTCTATAGATAGTTTAATTTCCCAGGGTCCCATCCAACCTGAAGCACTTCCTCCAATTTGCCTTCTTTTTAAATCTCAACTATCTTATCCTCATCATAACAGTCCAAGTCTGCCAATTGTAGTCTACAATATGCAATGGGTAAGATCAGAGTGCAAAAGAGAAAATAAATTTTAAGGATGTCCTAGTCTGACCTCATAACTTCCTCCTCTTCATTTTATAAATCAGGACACCAAGACATACAGAGGTTAAGTTACCAACGTAAGCTAAAGGAAAATTCAGGACTAAACCTCAAATTTTGCCCACCAGTGTCAGCTCAGTTGATTGAGTGTCCTCCCATGCCCCAGGAGGTCATAGGTTAGATTTTCAGTCAGAGCACATGCCTGGGATGCTAGCTTGAACCCCAGTAGGGAGCATGCAGGAGGCAGCTGATTGATGTTTCTCTCTCTTCGATGTTTCTATCTCTCCCTCTCCCTTCCTCTCTCTGAAATTAATAGAAATATATTTAAAATAAATAAATAAACCTTGAGACTCCTGGCAATCAATTCTATATACCAATATTTTTAAAGAAATAGAATAACAAAACAGCAACTGATAATAATTTATCAATATTGTATAAAAGAGCACTGCAAAAAATGGTACAGATTTCTCACAAACCAATGCCTCAAATCCTAGGTATTTGCAAAATGAAGATTAGTTTTGAGCAGTTTTTATAAGTTGAATATTAAACTATAACACACAACAAGGCTGAGTGCTGTTTTATCCTTTGAGACCAACAATTCAGTCTTTTAATAGTAGATGGTTGCAATAAGGGAAACTCTAGAAGCCTCCAAGATCTTAATATTCCATTAGGAATATAAATAGCAGTTACAGAGCTTAAAGAAAAAGGACTTCACCATAATATTAAAGAAATACTCCACAAAATAGCACTAAGTCAATTAATAAAAGGTATGACTCGAAAGAAAAAATCCAAATCCTCAAATTTCAATTAAAAAATGTAATGGGTTCATAAAAATAAGGCCAATCCTGTCTCTGTCATAATAAAATCATTGATACAAAGAAGCATCTTTCACCTTCCAAATGCAAATTTCTAGAAATATTCCATATTTTGTGATTACAAATATAAGATCATTACCAAAATGATGTAAACAACCAAAAAATACCCCTAAGATCAAATATATATATTTACATTGAGAATGTTCCATAGTTTTGTTGTTCATTTCTTACCTGCAAACCACAGCCTGTACAAATTAGTTTTAATCAATTTAACTCTGTGTTTCCATCAATAAATGATGTTGAAATATCCATGTATTTATTAAAATTCTCCCCATAAATTTCACATTGGTAGGCAATGTTTCAGTTCATAACCATAACCCTTTGCTCTCTATGCAGGAGGAAGAGAGAAAGGGAGAGAAACATATATTATCTATAAAGTTGGGCTCTCACATTTAAATAATTGGATACTACTCCCTCTAAGCTCTCTGTCTTCCTAAAATGGTAGGTAAAGGCAGCACTTTGGGGAAGTGAGTGGGAATTGATGCTTTGTCAGCACTGGGGGAATGGTTTGGCTAAATCACTTGAAAGGAGTACAGCAATTTGTCAGGCCACTGCTTACAACGCAAAGGGCTCCCTGCATACTGAGAAAGAAGCTTGGCATACAAGCCACCCCAACTTCAAACTAACAAGAAGTGGTCTTACTTGATCCACTCATTGAAGAGGGTAAAGGTGGGCCAGGACTCTATAAAAAGTACATTTTTAAAGTGGACTACTTAAAATGTCCTGCATTAGCATTTGGGTTGTAAAATTTTGAATTTGCCAGTTACTGCTTCCTCAATAACTCTAAATGGAATGCTTTGAATTACATGGATATATTTAATCCTTTTCTAATCCTCAGGTAGGAGAACTAAGTTACAGGGAGGCTAAGAAAGTTGTCTAAGCCCTAGCTAGTATGGCTCAGTGGATAGAGCTTTGGCCTGCAGACCAAAGGGTCTCAAGTTCAATTCCGGTCACGGGCACATACCTTGGTTGCAGGATCTTCCCTGGCCCGGGCCTGTTCAGAGCAGGTGCAGGAGGCAACCAATCGATGTGTTTCTCTAACATCGGTCAGAGCAGGTGCAGGAGGCAACCCTCTGTCTTTCCCTCTGTTTTCCACTCTCTCTGAAAATCAATGGATTAAAAATCAGGTGAGGATTTTTTTAAAAAGGGAAGATACTGAACTCAGAGATCTCTAAAGCCTCTTACACCCCTGACAGCCTTACACACTCTGTAACATCTTAGCTAAAATTCATACCTACCTATATTAGGTGTGCAGAATATGCACCTCTCCTGATGTCCGTTAAAAAAAACAACCACAGCCCTACTCAGTTTTGCTCAGTGGACAGAGTGTGGGCCTGTGGACTGAAAGGTCCCGAGTTCAATTTTGGTGAAGGGCACATGCCCGGGTTAGGGGCTCAGTCCCCACTAGGGGGCGTTCAGGAGGCAGCCGATCAATGATTCTCTCTCATCATTGATGTTTCTCTCTCTCTCCCTCTTACTTCCTCTCTGAAATCAATAAAAATACATTTTTTAAAAACCTATTAAAAAGTAATAATAACAACCACAATCTCCCTGATTCCCACATTTATAGTTTTTCCACTAACTAGTCCTTTTTACCATTTGTTAGAGAACATGTCAAGTTCAGAGAGAAATATTCCTCAGGTTATCTAGTTATCTTTGTTCTAAAACCATTCATATTATGTTCACCACTTTTTGATGCTAGCAGGAATCTGGATATGCAATGTAAAGTTTACTGATTTCCTGTTCTATGAGTCAAGCAATATGCCAGACACATTTGGCAGCACAGGGATAGATAAAGCCTGATTCCTGCCTTCAAGAGATTTATAGCACTGTAGTGGGAGAGGAAACTGATAAAAATTCTTTCTTGTCTATTATCTTTGATCCTCACAATGATCCAGTGAGACAACATAGAAAATATCTATATGATAAAATGGTAACAACCATAGATACAGGTATAAATATACTAGTAGATGTAGATATCTGACATTTCCCATCATTTTAAAAAACAAGGGGAAAATATTTAGATTCTAATCATTGGAGGGTCATTGAAAGTCTCTCATCAGGGAAGAACAGATTCATCAAAGTATAAAAAATACACACCGATCTTGTCTTGCATTTTTCTGGTCCACAGGAGCCCAAAATTCCTTTCAACCTGACTGAAGCCCAAAGCAAAGGTATCTCAGAATGAGTGGGTGGCAGACACACTTGCCTTGCGGCTATTTTTTAAGAGAGGAATGAAAGAAAAAAAGTCAACATGTAGGTCAGATCTTTATTATTCTCTAATGCTCCAACGGGTCAGCTAGAAAACATTTCCTCAAATAAATTGATGTTGTATAACTCAAAGACAAGAAAGGTTGTGCAAACTTTGTGCATCTTCTTCTTTTTACCAAAACTTTAGAAGTGAACCAATATAAAGTACCTGATCTGAAAGTTAAAATTACAAATTATTTTTTTCTTCTTTTTGATGGGAATAGTTCTATATTTTCCAAAACTCTTAAGAATCCAAGATACATTAACATAGTCTCTGTAAAAACTTATTTATGCTATTAATTTTTTTAAAAAGCTCTTTTCAAAAATATAAGCATAAATGTAAGCCTCAATGTAACTTTAATTCTATTTACTTTAGATTTCACACATGGCATCCAAGTATTTTCAAAGTCCAATTCCTGCCACCCTTCATCTTTGTTTTCCTACCACTGTGCTCTCTCACTGTGGTGGATACAGCCCAAGGATTTCTGCCCCCTGGTGTTCAAGCTATTGAGTAACCTGCTTCCCTTGAGTGCAGGCAAGACATGTGACTTGCTTCTAACCAATATAATGTAGCAAAGGAGATTGGATATCATTCCTGTGACAAGGTTACATTATATGACAAAAGTCTTCTGGTTTTACTATAGCTAACCCAGTTTATTTTCTCGATCTTTAGGTTTTAGGTGTGACACTTGCAAAAGCATATAGCCTCTTTCCATATTTGTTTTTCAATCTGATACATTTTGCCTTTCAAATGAAGAAATTGGTTCATTTTCATTAATTTTAATTACTGGTGATTTGGATACATTTCTGCTATCCTATTTTGTGCTTTCTATTTGTCCCATTTTCTGTCTCTTTCGTTTATTTCCTCCTTTCTTGAAACCAACATTAAACCCTACAGCATCAGACACTCTGCTAGGTTTCTATATATATAATATCTGATTTAATTTTTATAACTATTAACCTATTTTTCAGATAAATAAATAGTCTCAGGAAAGCAAAATTATTTAACCAGTAGTACACAGCTAGTTAGTGACAGAGTTGGGAATCAAATTTAAATACAACTTCAAATCAATGTTGTTTTCTTCTCTTGATGTATGCTTCAGGATTTTCATGTGAAAAATTGCATACACACACACACAAAGGTAGTTAAGTGGAACTATGATCTCTAAATCCCTCACTGCTCTGAGATTCCATGATTCAAAGCATCTATTGAAAACCAGCAACCATGAGACACTCTAGGGAAAGACTACTGACTCTAATCCCACAGGTTCCAAAAAGGAAAGCAATTAACAGCAAACAATGGAGTGGCTGATATTTTAATTTAAAACACCATTCAACACTGACTTTGAACAGGATTACTTCATAGAGACTATAATAAACTCTTATGACAAACTTTGCAACTACACTGAAAAAGCACTTTATGTCCTAGCCAGTTTGGCTCAGTGGATAGAGCATCAGCCTGCAGACTGAAGGGTCCATCCAGGGTTCCATTCCAGTTAAGGGCATATACCTCAGCCCCCGGCCCTGGTCGGGGCATGTGTGTGAAGGCAACCAACTGTTGTGTCTCTTTCACATCAATGTTTCTCTGTGTGTGTGTCTCTCTCCCTTCCACTCTCTCTAAAAATAAATGGAAAAATATCCTCAAGTAAGGATTAAGGAAAAAAAGCACTTTATGTATAGAAGATATATTTTATTGAAAATCTACTGTGCACTAAGGATTTTACCTATATCATCATTTCTAAACCTCCAGAGAACCTCATTTTATAGATGAGTAAACTGAGACATAAAAAGGTTACATAGGTTCCACAACTAGTGACACCCATACCTGTTTCCAGCGCAACACACCCCCCGCCCCCGCAGATGTGCAGTCATGAACTCCCCCCATTAGAAATCCACATTCAGTGTAAAACCATTGCCAAGTGAGGTGCTCCCCTTCCAGCAACTTAGTCTTTTATGATATCATCATAAAACAACCTCATTAGATCTTCAAGATTCAAGAGCTTTACTGAGTTAGCAAAGGGAAAGAATACATATCAGAGAAAGTTACAGATCTTTTCCAGAATGGAAAGTCTATCAATAGACTGGCTAAACACTTAAGGAAAACTTTTAAACTATATTTATTGCTGGATTTTCAAAATAGAACCTATGTTGAAAACGTAAGACTGACACATACTTGTTGAGCAACTAAAAAATCTTTTTCCTTTAAAAAATGGGCTGGAAAATCCATGTGTTTCCTACTCTCTATTCAAGTTCCTGAACCTCACTTAATATGAATTCTGAGATTCCATGATTCAAAGCATCTATTGAAAGCCAGCAACCATGAAAAATAGAGGATTGCATACTCAGAACATGGTGTCATTTAAAACTCCCTCATAAAGGACTTATCTCTCCTACGGACTTGTGAGCTATTAAAATAGAGTAGTATATGTTCCAGGAAGTAAAAGGTGAAGGGGGGAGCAATAGGTACACCAAGTTTGTGCACAGCGTCAATTCCAGAAGAGATTCCAATTAAGACTTTTAAAATTATTCTTTCACTGTGCTTTCAGAAGACCAAGGGTGTGATGTGATTGCTAGCTTGTATTGTTTATACTGCCCTAATTTATCGTTATATTATAAGATTTTCCTACAACAGGTGACTAGATGATATTCTAGATAAGTACCATTGGCTTTGAACATCCCTCCAGGTGAGGTTAGAACAACTACTGTCCTGGGTTTTGCTGCTTATTGCTCAAGTGAATTCAGAATGGTATTTCTCTTCTATTAGGCTATTTTGGAAACTGTCAGAAAAGCATCCTGATTTTACCCTAGGAATCAGTCATAAAGCTTGAGAAGGTTTTGATCCCTTATGACATTTGGTTTTGTGTGACTTTTTCTAGTTCTACTTTTTTCTTTAAAAAAAAAAAAAAAAAAAAAAAAGGTCTGTTGTGATTCTCCCAAATGCCAAAAGGGAAAAATACTTAAAATGATGTTGCATAACATTTACCTTCAAATATCAAGCTTGGAATATACACAAGGTTGATCGGGCATAATGTATCTTTCTATTATGTGTGTGCATGTGTTTAATAGTCTCTTAGAAAATGTCACAAAGTTATTTTAATTGCATAGTCAAATACTATTTCCTAAGAAAACATAAACTTCTAAATATAGAAAAGTTGAGCAGCAACAAAAATTCATCTCCCCGAAATCAAATACCTTTCAAAAGACAAAGGACTCACCCTCAGTCATCATTGAGTCCTCCCTCTTCCTCATAACCAATATTCACTCCATCACTAAACCCTTGAATTTGCCTCAAAAATATCCGGTGGCCACACTCTCTCTCAACTTTCATTGGAACTATCTATAGCTTCCTTTCTCATCTCCTAACTGCCTGTTTCTCCCACATGAGTCTACTCTCTTTCTCTCTCTAGCGCTACCAGAGCTCAATAGTTCCCGAGCCCATCTTATCTGCAGTTTTGCTTTCCAGGGTTTTCAGTTACTTTGGTCAACCAAGACCAAGAAATATTAAATGGGAAATTCCAGAAATAAACAATTATGTGTTTTAAATTGTATGTACACTGTTTCACGGTTCTGAGTAGATGATGAAATCTCCAGCCATCCCCCTCCGCACCATTCGGGACTGGATATAAACCATCGCTCTGTCCTGTGTCTCCACACTGTTTATGCTTCTGCCCCTTAGTTACTTAGTAGCAGTCTGGGTTATCAAATGGACTGTCACTGCATTGCACTGGTTGTGTTCAAGTAACCCTTATTCTACTTAATAATGGCTCCAAAGTTCAAGAGTAGTGATGCTGGCAAATTCAGATATGACAGAGACAAACCATAAAGTGTTTCCTATAGATGAAAAGGTTAGTAAAGTGCAATAATGATGAATTTACATCACTGCTTGATAACACTTGCTAATTCCCTATTGCCTATAGAATAAAAAATACAAAATTCTTCCTAGAGTGTCTCACAAAAATGTGATTCTCAGAACAACTGCATCAGAATCTTCTGAGCTCCTTACTGGAATAAAATAAAAGGATACTCCTGGCCTTAGCCCAGGCCTACCATATCAGAATCCTTGGATCTGAGTTCAATAATCCACAATTTAACCTTTTACTCAGAAAGAATAAGTCTCCTAGGAAGAAGAAAAAGTATTTAAAAATACATAAATGTTGAAGAATTTCAGCATATGGAAATATTATGAATGAGAAATCCTGAAAATCATGACTGTAAATTCCTAGATGAATGGATGGACTAATATATAAAAAATTACAAGAAATCAATCAAATCTATGGAAGAGGAAGAAGAACATGGGTCTAAAGAGGTGATACAGAGTAGGAAATTCAATCACAGAGGTTTCATAAAGTCAAACCCAAGTCTCAGTGAACAGAGAAAGGGTGAAAAACAAAAAAAAAAAGTAAATTCAGAAATAGATAGCAAAAATACTTTGGTATTTTAACCTGGGTTCTGAGAAGGAAGAGTATTAGCCACTATCTGGTTCCTTATGTGAGTTTATAGCTTACATATACACTATTTTTGTGCAAAATTTAAGGTCAAACTCCTTTATTTTATTGTGGACCCAAATCTGTAGCAGCTGCAAAGGCAAATCTCTTTCACAGAAACATACTGTCAATCCAAGCAACAAAGAAGTCACATATGTAAATTTTCAAATATGAGCTACCAAGGAAAAGCTATAGAACACTCAAGGAGACAAAGCATCATGGTGAGAGTTTTCATTTTTTTTGAAAAGTTCAGAAAGACTTCAAATGTAGATATAAAGAGATATAGTATATAAAATAAATTTTTATAATTAGCATAAAAAATTATGATCTGCAAATATTATTTCTCACTAAAAGGTACAAGGATTACTTGGAGAACTGGCTGGAAAAGAAAGCATAAATGTTAATATTAGAATACCTTGTCATATCAGAAAGCAGTGAAGCTATTAAAGACTACTATAGCTATGTCAAAAAGACTTGGAACAAATGAAGAGGCCCCACATTAGCCAAAAATGAAATAATTTGAGCATGCACACACAAAAAATAATGGAAATATCAAATAGTTAAAATCCGTCAGCTTATAATAATATTTAAACAAAAACTCATAGGCCACCTATGAAGGATTCCAGGCAACCAAAACATTATACTAAACACTTAAATAAAAGAAAGCTATGCCCAGCCAGTGTGACTCAGTGGTTGAACATCGACCTATGAACCAGGAAGTCAGGGTTCAATTCCTGGTCAGAGCACATGCCTAGGTTGTGGGCTTGATCTCAGTAGGGGGTGTGCAGGAGGCAGCCCATCAATGATTCTCTCTCATCATTGATGTTTCTATCTCTCTCTCTCCCTCTACCTTCCTCTCTGATCCACATTTATTCCAAAATTCAAATTGTACATCAAGATAACCAAATAGGTAATAACTTTTTAAAAAGAAATAGTCCTTTTAATAATTGAAGATGGTATGATAGACTTAATTAATCGGCATTTTTTCAACCCCTAATGAAATTATGAATCTTTGTGATGACCATCAATGGTTGTTAAATCATTAGATAAAAAGAACTTGGAAACTTTAAAATCCAAGGATCAGGCCACATCACCTAAATAGACTGATTAATCTTATCACAAAAGGAGACAAATAGGCATAATGAGCCTCTTGATGAAAGTACACAGCACCATCTGTGAAGTATTCCTGTCAAAATATTGAATGTGCATTTAATCAAGCTTCTATATCCAACTATTGGTTTATGGGAAATATAGGGTAACAAAACATACTACCATAGAATGCGACGGTGATGCAATCAGCAAAACCTAGGCTGTGGAAGTCTCTACAGGACAAATGACCGACCTTTTTTTTTTTTCTTCAAATTATAAGAAAATTAAAAAATTTTTTTAAAAAACCGGAAAGAGGAATACATAGAATTTTAAAACTATAGTATTTTTTTGCTAGAGCTGACATAGCAAATATCAAAGACTGGGTGACTTAAAAAACAGAAATATATTTTCTCACAGTTCTGAAGGCTGGAAGTCCAAGATCAAGGTTTGGTTCCTTCTGAGGCTTCTCTCTATGGCTTGCAGGTGGCCACATTCTCACTGGTTCTCACATGGCTTTTCCCTGTGTTCCTGTACCACTGATGTTTCCCTGAGTGTCCAAATTTCCTCTTATAAGGACGTAAGTCAAATTGGAAGGGGGACCACTCTAATTGTCTCATTTTAACTTAATCATCTTGGCAGAATTCCTTTCCAGCTGTGAATCTGTGAAACCTGACAAGCTAGCTGCTTCCAAAATGCAATGATGGGACAGGCATAGAATAGACATTCCAATTCCAAAAGAAAACAATTGGGGAAGATAAGGCACACAGATCCCAGCAAGTCCAAAACCAAGTAGGTAAACTCCATTAGATTTTAAAACTCCATAATAATCCTTCTTTGGATCCAGGCTATGTCCTCTGGGCTTACCTAGGTGACAGCCCCATCCCTCTGCCCTATCTTGGCCTTTAGCCGCACCCCTGAGGCTTTATCTCCAAATACAAGTCACCATTCTGAGGTGATGAGGGTTGGGCCTTGACAATATAAATTGGGGGGGGGGGGCCAGGGACACACATACAATTTGGACTGTAACTGAGACCTATCTAATGTAATATTTGGAGCATGTTTGGATCATGATTAAGCAAACTGTTTAAAATTTATAAAACAATCAAGGATTTAAAGTTAATTAAATATCAGATAAAATTAAGAATAGTTTTTAAATCATTATATTTTAAAGTTCTTAATATGATAATCCTCATGAATAATTATGAATGAAATTTATGCTATCTAGAGTTGGCTTCAAAATAACAAAGCAGAGGGATTTGATAAGCTGAAACTGACTTTGATTTGATAACTTTTGTAGCAGAGTAGTGAGTATATGGGAATTTCACATACCATACTCTTTACTTGGGCATATATTAAAAAGGTTTTATAAGTTCAAATATAAATGAGTGTATTTAATGTGTGTAAGGGAGTAAAGAAAAAATCAAAACATGAGCAAGAAGAAATAAAATATAAAAAAATCTTTGAAAAATAATCTAAAAGTACTTGTAGAATGGAAAATATTCTTGTTGAGCCCTAGCCAGTTTGGCTCAATGGATAGAGCGTCAACCTACGGACTGAAGGGTCCTGGGTTCAATTCCGGTCAAGGGCATATGCCTGGGTTGCAGGCTTGATCTCCATTAGGGGGCGTGCAGGAGGCAGCTGATCAGTGATTCTCTCTCATCATTGATGTTTCTCTCTCTCTCTCCCTCTCCCTTCCTCTTTGAGGTCAATAAAAATATATTAACAAAAAATAGAAAAAAATATTCTTGTTGACATTTTAAATGCTCTATGGTAGAGAGCTCACTTCATAAAATGTCATGCTCCTAAAGTGATGTATATATTTAATAAATTATAATCAAACTTCCAATAGGATATTTTATAAAACTTCATACTCTAATACCTATTTATGTTGATGACTAAATAGATAAGAATAGTTGAGAAAATCTTGCAAAAAAAAAAAGGAATAGGAAGAAGAAGAGGAGAAACTAAAACTTGATTTATCAGATACAAAAACTTATTACAAAGCAAAAATAGTTAAGACTGTGCTACAGTGGTTTCAAAGAAAGACAATAAATCAATGCATTGAACCAGTGAGCACAAAAGGACACCATGCACACATCAAAAGCTATTTTTAAAAAGCTATATATGCACAGATAACATTGAAATTTGTTAGGTGAAGATAGCTAGTTCATTAAATGATATTGGGTCAATTAATTATCAATAGGGGGAAAATGAAAATAGGTACCTACTTTAAACCACACAAAAATGAAAAAAGAACAGTGCTTTAATGTTTAGAAAAGCATATTTTAGAGTAATATGTTTTATTTTTAATTTTAAACCCCTCACGAGACACAAAATACTCATCACAAAACAAGACTGATAAATTTGACCATATTAAGATAATTCCATTATACCCTTTATATAGATTTACTAAAGGCCTGGTGCATGAAATTCATGCACTTAGGGGCGGGGGTGGGGGGGTGGGAGGGGTCCTTCAGCCCGGCCTCTGCCCTCTCATAGTCCTGGAGCCCTCAAGGGATGTCCAACTGACGACTTTAGGCCCGCTCCCTGTGGCAGTTGGACATCCTTAGCGCTGCCGCAGATGCGGGAGAGGCTCCCGCCACCACTGCTGTGCTCACCAGCCATGAGCCCAGCTTCTGGCTGAGCGGAGCGCCTCCTGTGGGAGCACACTGACCACCAGGGGGCAGCTCCTGCATTGAGCATCTGCGCCCTGGTGGTCATTGCGCATCATAGTGACAGTCATTCCACCATTATGTCGATTTGCACATCAGCCTTTTATTATATAAGATTTTGTTCATTGCAAAAAGAACTAGTTGTTATTCAGGTAAAGAGCAAGGTAATGTGATTGGAATTAAGTACACAAGTACAAATTGGGAGCTCTTGTAGGTTCTGGTACCTAATGTGTGTTGGGAGTAGCAAGGCTTAGGGGGCGGAGTTCTACCACACCATGGGAAAATGAATAAAGAAAACTTCATTTAAAACAAACTCCAGAAGTCCTGAAGGAAGAGTTCTCTCTCACATACTACCACTCACCACACTTCAAATTTTCCAGACTCCAACAGAAAGAAGCATACTGTTACATTTCTGTACAGAAGGAAGCTTATTTTACTACTCTAGGAGGAAGATGATTTTCTCCTTGCCTAGCAACAGACCCAACCAATAGCAAACCACCATGACTCAGCCAATGGAAAGCCACTACACTTCAACTCCTTTTGTCATAAGAGCCCCTCTCAACTCCTCCCTTTTCTCTATACAAGAACATGCCTCCCCTTGGTTCTCTGGACTTGCCTACGGTTTCTGCCATAGCTTGTTTACCTCAAATTGCAATTCTCTGCTATTCCCAAAACTCATTTTGCTGATAAACAACTGGCTATTTCATTTTGTTAAGGATGACACCAAGAAAAAGCAATTATTTGGACACTATCTGGGTTTCCTACAATCTAACTCAATTCTATCACTATCTCCCTGGAGACAGCATCAGATTTCACAGGTGAAGGATTTATTTCTACAAAACTGCTTGAAAGTGCCAACTCTCCAGTCACATGGTTGGTTCTCCTGGCAACCAGCCCACATTCTCAATTGAGGTCCCAAATTTACCTCATTTGCACAATAAGACACCTTTATTGCTCTCATTGCTTGGGAAATTCCAAGGGTTTTAATAGCTCTGTGCCAAAAACAGGGATGAAAAACAAATATAGAGTCATTGTGTTAAAGATGAAACTACATCATTTAAATATAGTATTTAATATGCCTGTATTATATATGTGTGTGTGTATAAGTCAAATTATATTAAAGTTAATTTAAAATATTTTGTGTCATATGGAAAGAAGCTGTGAGTAACTCAGAAAATAAAATTGGTCTCTGGCTATCAGTTAATAAATGATAGCAAATGAGTCAGTAAACGTCCTTTTTTGCCTTCTGTGCATGTTTTCAGAAACTGATTTGACTACTTTCTCACTGAAAAATATATCCTTCCTTGAAAACTGTCACACAACGAAGAGACTAAACAGGAGGCTTAGTCCATTCTTTTTCATCAATGTAAAAGGATTTATAAATGCTCATAAAATCAAAAGTACCAATGAGTTTCATTGACTACTCTAATAACTTTTAACTACTGCACTGTTCCATCTGACCTTCTTGGTTTGGTCATTGAGCATCAAATGTAAGAAGAAACAAATTTATTCTAAAGGACTATGTAGTACTTAAATCACACACAAAACTATATACCTGCACCTGGTTCCTGCAACTGTATTCTTTTCTATGGCAAAGATACAGCAACAAAATGTTCCTAAATGTTGAGTTTGCTCTCCGTGGCACATAGCACTGAAGAGAAATCCCTATGATAACTATGTCTTTCATCTGAGGTGACAGTCTAACATCTGGAGGGGAATATTTCCTTTCCTAAATATTCTGGGCATGAGACTGGTCTTCAAATTAATTAATACTTACAGAATTAGTACTTTTTTACTTAGCTCCAGAGAAAGATGGGAAAACCTGACCTATATTTAGTGACTGTTCTCTCTGAATTTTTGTCAAAGGAATGATGAAATTGTTTTTGAAAACCAGCATTAACAACTATATTCAATGTTGCACTAAAAATATGCCCCTTGCAGAGTACATCACAACTCTGTCTCTCTATAAAACTTGAAGTTTTAAAAACTATGCAACACTTTAGCACCCAAAGATCCAAACAGGAAAAGTTTCACTCTCCTTGTGAACAGGCTGAAGCAAATGATTTCAGCGTGCAACATATTCATCCTATGATGTTATCTGCTCTGTTGGCGAGATCAAGAACCCAGCCAACCTTTTAAAACAAAAGAGTCATGCCAGGACTGCTTCTCTGCACTTTGTCTCCACTGAGAGTGACTTGGCGTTGCACCTTATCCTTTAAAGGAGGGATATGTCCACTCCTTGTAAGGAACCCTCCAACTGTATTCCTGGCCATTGCAAGTGTATCCGTGGTCTGTCAAGCCCATTTCAAGTGTATCCGTGGTCTGTCAAGTGCCATATAGAAGGCAGTTCGCCAGTCACACACATTGAAGATAAGAACTTTATTTATATCAGAACCTATTTGTAAGATGTTTAGGGGAGACTACATAGTTCCTAATTTAAGATGGAGTATTCATAGGTGAGTGGATTACAAACTGTGTTTACGTACCAATGGAATACTACACAGCTATAAAAAAAAGAAGGATCTCTTACCCTTTGAGAGCTGGAGGGACCTGGAGAGTATTATGATAAGTGAAATAAGCCAGTCAGAAAAAAACAAGGATCATATGACCTCACTTATACGTGGAACCTAACGAACAAAATAAACTGAGGAACAAAATAGAACCAAAGACATTGAAGCATGCAACAGACTGACGTATTTCAGAGGGAAAGGTGGGATGGGGTGGGATAGGTTAATCAAGGAACTTATATGCGTATATGCATAACTCATGGACACAGACAATAGTAGGGAGATGGAGGGGGTCAATGGGGGTAAAAGGGGCACATCTGTAATACTTTCAACAATAAAGATAATTTTTAAAAGGAAGAAAAGAATTGTGAATGGAAAATATTAGATGTCTCAAGGTTTCCTTTGTAAAAAATCTCTGTGCCTTTTCCTTTTCATATTTTAAGTTTCTTAGGTCAGCCCTTTCCCCTCTTGGTGCTAAGTAATGATATTATAGTGATATTACAGTGCTAAGATTTAAAATTGCATGTGCTCCTAAATGATGGTGAAAGAATCTCAGAACTATTGGAAGGATAAAATGTTTCCCTCTCCTTACAGCTGCAATACATATAAATCTGCTTTATATAGTGAATTGAGAACATCTACAAAAGTATCGATCTTATATTCCTATGAAATATATGTGAAAAAAAGTAATCTGTTCTGTGTTAGATTATTGAAACTGTCCTGGAAAGTATCATTTATACAAAGGAGTCTTTTGGGGCACCTGGAACTTTGAGATTATTACTCTGCTGTTAGAAATATAACCTGGTAACCCTCCAAGTTTGTGATTCTGATTGTCAATATTTCATTATTATTATTTGCCCTGGTAATCTATAATAATAAAAGTGTAATATGCTAATTAGACCAGATGTCCTTCTGGATGATCTTCCGGACAAAACCAGGGCTGCAAGAGAAGCCCAGGTCCCAGGTGCCAGAGGGAAGCCAGTGCCGGCAGCCAGGGGGAGGAAGGCCTACTCTTGCACGAATTTCGTGCATCGGGCCTCTAGTAATATTATAATAGTCATCCTTGTTTCCTGAAATATAAATAGTGTGAGTTTTCTTTTTCATGCCATAGAAGCACTTTTACAATTCCCTATTCTCTTCCTTTATACATAAATGCCACAAAAATACCATGAAGATGATGAATTCTTTATTTGAGCAAGAGTTCAAGACTCTAGTATTTCAATTAAATCTAGTATATCCTAGAGCAGTGATGGTGAACCTATGACACGCATGTCAGAGGTGACACGCGAACTCATTTTTTGGGTTGATTTTTCTTTGTTAAATGGCATTTAAATATATAAAATAAATATCAAAAATATAAATCTTTGTATTACTATGGTTGCAAATATCAAAAAATTTCTATGTGTGACACGGCACCAGAGTTAAGTTAGAGTTTTTCAAAATGCTGACACGCCGAGCTCAAAAGGTTCACCATCACTGTCCTAGAGCATACTGAAAGACATAAATCCTGAGACTATATACTTTTTAAAATGCAGATGGAAGATAATCACTTTTAACTAATAATATATTTAGGAAAGACATACTTAGCATCTTTCTTAATGCCTGGAGCTTGACTGAAACACTGACTATATCTTGAATTTCTGTCTCACTTTTACCTTGAATTCCCAACACCTATTTGCAAAAAATATGTTCAACTATAGCATGCCAGCCCTTCATGAGAATCTTCTGATTTACAGATGGAGCAAATTAGAGACATTGGACTTAAGTAAGAATGTCAGAATCACACATAAAAAGAGGAAAGGACTAAGTTTTTAAGCTGCTGAGTACTAATTTCTGGGTTTGTAACCCAGCAACTGCTTCTGAAGAAATATGATTTATTCCATATGAGATTATATCTAGTTATTAATGCCTCAATTCTAATCGTAGGGGAAAATTTTCTAATATGTGAAATAAATAGATTTAAATGGAAGAGGAATCCTGTCCTATATTACTCATAATGAGTCTTTTTAGATCACTAATAATAGCTATCATTTTACTTTGCTTTTCTTATTTCAAATTGTATAAAGGACAGATGTTTAAGTAAATGTCTATGGTTTCATGTTTACAAGAAGAAAAATTAATAGAGTTTCTTTCATATACATCTTCTCTTTCATCTAATTTTACATCTTACTCTACTCACAGCCATTATGAGCTCTGCTCCCCTGACTGAATATCTTGATTTTAACTAAGCATACCATTTAAAGCATATTGACTTAAAGTAGATTCTGTCATCTCTGTAGTATTTTTGATTCTTTCATAAAATGACTCTTGTAAGGAGAAAATAAAGGAGTATACTGTGGCCAGGCAGGGATAGAGTAGGAAAAGTACTTCAACTCTTAATGAGAAGAAAACTTTTTTAAAAAAGATGAAATGATTGTTACTTTAATTTCTTCTTTCTCCTTAACTACACTGAGGAAGGATAAGATATAATTAGCTAAGCCAATTCCATATTTCAAGTAATCCAGAAGAGGAATGAGAAGAATCAATTTTCCAGCCAATTAATAAGAGAAATTATGTTTTCAGATTTAAATTGACCTTATTGAGCCAAATCATCCATTCAATAGGAAGGAACACAAAATAAGAAAAGGACACACCTTGTGGGGTGTGTCCAGGAACTGAAGCAAGAGACATATTCAGAAATAACCATGTTACAACTGCTTGTAATGTATGATTAAAGTCAGTACTATGGAAGCATACAGGAGGGAGGCATTATTTTTTGTTAGGGATAAGAAAGCAAGGCTGAAAAAAAGACTTCAAGGTGATAATGTCTTCTACCACCCTGTCCATATTAACCTTTGCTATGGTGAACAGATTAATAAAAAATTATTTATAAACCTGTAATACTGCACAAGTAGTAATCTCTTCTCTCATCAATATTTAATATAGTTGGATGGCTGAACTGTACATTCTTTTACAGTTACTGCCTGCTGATTCAAGTGGCAACTCCTTAGTATAATATTCTAGCTACCACTACCTGGCTTTAACCTATATTTCTAGTTTTATGCTTCACCAAGTCACATTCTACTTACTACACTCCAGGAAACTATAATATTCTGGAATTTTCTTTCCCTGTATATAATTTGTTTCCTCTGCCTGAAATGTTCACTCTTAATCCTATTTTTATCTGTCATGATTATCAATCTCTCATTCCAAACTTAATTCAAACGCAAATGGGGATAGCTGGGAAGGTTTTATATATGTACTAAGCCTTAGATAATATATGAGAATTGTTGTGAATTTTCTAGATGCAATAATAGTATTTTGCCTAGGTGAGAGAATACCCTTATTTTTAGAAGACATATGCAGAACTGTGTAGGTGTGCAATTTTCTCTGAAATAATTCTGCAAAGAGGCTAAAATGTTAACAACTGTTGAATCTACAAAGAGGACATATGGGAGTTCACTGTATTCTTTCAACTTTTCTGTGTGTCAGAGAATTTTTACAGTGGAAGTCAAAGTCTTATTAATGTAGCTCACAAAAACTTTCTATTTAGTGCTAAAACCTCAATACAAACAAAATCTGACAAGGAAGCATAGAAAATAAAGCAGATAGATTGGAGCAGGTTGATGAACTTGGAGTCTATCCCTCTGAGCAACCCCCTTGCCCTTCGAAGGCACCCTTGAAGCATTCAAAGAAATACAGTTAAAACCCTCTTGTTTAGTAAACCATTTCTCCAGGTGACAAGAAGAGCTGGGGTGGCAGCAGGAGAAGAAAAGAAGTGTGCTCAAAGAAAGAGCATAGAAAAGGAAGATGGCAAAACAAAAGGTAATATATATCTCACATTCTTATTAAGGCCAGTCCTCCCCTAGGGAATTTTGGAGCATTTAGGTAAATTTTCACTATCAGCATATACCAGCGGTTCTCAACCTGTGGGTCGCGACCCCTGAAAACACATCCTGCATATCAGATATTTACATTACGATTCATAACAGTAGCAAAATTACAGTTATGAAGTAGCAACGAAAATAATTTTATGGTTGGGGGTCACCACAACATGAGGAACTGTATTAAAGGGTCGCGGCATATACAGTCAGAAGCCCAAACCATAGAAAAAAAAAGACCTCCAGTCACTAGGTGGCATTGTCATTAAATCAGTGGAGGATTCAGCATGAAGCATTAGCCCAAGTGTCCATCCATTCAAAACGTTTCATAAATGGATCCAGAGGGAGGTTTTAGCTTCACAAGGTCTTTTAAAAGAAAAGATAGGTAGTTTTAAAATTCAATTGAATGGCACTTTAATTACTAAAAAATAATTAAATTTGGTGCAGTCTAATTTGTAAAAATTTTTATTTACTTCCTATTTGAAACACATTTCACTTTTAGAAAATAGCCTACTAAATGTATGCATGTTTTAATTATGTACTGTTTAAAGCATAATTGGATAGTATGAGTTTTAATTAGGTGCTGAGCTTTTATTTTCATTCCTTAGCATTCTGTTGGGTATGTGCGGGTGTTTATGATTTTAAAGACCTGACTCTTTTTTAATTAGTTTCCACCCATTCTGAGCTTTCTCTGAAATAATAAGCCACATCATCTGTTGTGTACATCTAAATATGTACAATTTTCTAAGAGACAAAAAATTTTTTAGGAATTGAATTTAGAAACTTAGTAAAATACCACCTTTTCCTAGTTTATTTTTTTATCTGTAAATAAGTGTTTGCAGTAACGTTTCATAGATATTCTAAATTACTATGAATGCCTAAGAATTCTATATTTTAAATCATAACTAGTGGAGTTTCTGGAGAACATATTATAGAAATAGTATTTTCCATCCTCTTGATATTTAATAATAGACATTTCTTTTTGTTTGCTTGTTAATCCTCACCCAAAAATATTTTTCCCATTGATTTTTAGAAAGAGTAGGGGGGAGCGGAAGAGAGAAAGAGAGAGAAGCATGTGTCCAGACCCGACCGGGGCCCAGGTATGTGCCCTCAAGTAGGAATCAAACCCACACCCTTCAGTGTGTGGACCAACGCTGTATCCACTGAGCCACACTGGTCAGGACAATAATACACATTTCTTGAAGAAAAATTACATCTTTTCAACACTTTCTAAATTGAATCATAGATTTTTAATGCAAATAATCAAGGTTTCCTTATCTAGGGAGCAAAAAATATTGTTTCTATTGGAAATTCAAATTTAGCTAATGTTATCCATTAGGCTTTGAGAGGTAAATAAAGGGCAGGAAGGTAACTAACATGTAGTGAATGCAAACTGTGTACCAGGTTCTTGTACCTACAGTCTCATTTAATTCTCAAGCCAGTCCTACATGGTAGATATGATTTTCTCCTCTAAAATTAAAATATACATAAAACCTGTTTGATTCTAAAATGGGGGCTCTTTCTGAAATATCAACTATCATCATTAGAAATTAAAATTTAGAATGTAAAATGGTAATATATCCCATCTGCAAATATCTGCATGTTTGAGTGGATATCATGTGAAGATATTGCTGGTAAGAAATCACAATGAAACAAATTAAAACATCAAAACATATTTTTCAGCCTGCCTTAAATTTTGAAGGGACCAGATAATGTGAAAATACAGAACCATTCTTTTATTCTCTCAAGCCACGAGAAACATTAAGCAGAAATAAAAAGCAGTTATGAGTAGAAAAGAAACATATTTTTATTTTAAAAATATGCATCAAGACTTCCCACTTTGTGTGGTAGTATAGCACTATCCCAGAATAATCATTTTTTGGGGGTGGGGGGGGGACTTATCTGTGCTTATCATACCACTAGAGGCCCGGTGCATGAAATTCATGCACGGGTAGGGTCCCTAGGCCTGGCCAGCAGTGAGGGCCGATCTGTGGGGCAACAGATGGGGCGATTGGGGGGTCCCTGCTGGCACTCGCCTTGGCCAGCCTGGGGCCTGCAGGCTGGGGGTGCTTCTGTGTTGAGCGTCTGCCCCCTGGTGGTCAGTGCGTGTCATAGCGACCGGTCATTCCACTGGTTATTCCACCGTTCAGTTGATTTGCATATTAGGCTTTTATTATATATGATATTACACTTCCATGAATAATACTATTGATTTTTTAATAGTAGATATAATTAGCTGCTTTCTATTAAAAGGAAAAGTTAAGTAATCTGTATTTTAACATCTGTAAAATTTGGATATTATTACCTCATGGATCTAGTATTAGAATTAAATAAGTATAAACACATTATACTTTTTTAAATGAATTATACATTTTTCTTTTTTAAATAAAACTTTTTATAATGAAAATTTAAATATAGGGTAGCCCCAAAATGTATATCCACACTTTGAAAAATTATAGAGGCAGTGCTTATTAAAATACATTTCATTTTCAAAATTGAGCTATCAGATGTTAAAGTGTGTATGCATTTTGGGGGGACACCCTGTATATATAAAAGTAGAGGGAATAGAATTCTTTGTAACAATCATCTAGCATTAACAGTTTCCAACACATGAAAGCTATTTTGGTACCTAATACAAAGTAGGTTCTTGAAATGGGTTGAATGGTGGCCACCAAAAAGACATGTCCATGCCCTAACTCCTAGATTCTGTAAATGTTACCTTATTTGGAAAAAGGTCTTTGCAGATTTATGTTGAAATGAAGAGGTCATCCTGGATCATTTCAGTGAGCCCTAAATCCAATGATAGTGTCCTTAGAAGAGGAAAAGGAAGTTGATAGACAGATGTACAAATGGAGGCAGAGATTAGAGTGATGAGGCTACAAACCCAGAATGCCAAGGAACTCCTCAAGCCACCAGAAGCTGAAAGAAATAAGAAAGGCTTCTACTCTAGAGCCTCCAGAGGGAATGGGGCCCTGTCTATACCTTCAAAACTATGAGGGGGGGGGGGCTGGATTTTAAACAACCCAATTTGTGGTAATTCCTATCATTTGGTATGGAATTCCTATCATTTGGAATGGAAGTGATAGGAAACTAATATAGTTCTCACTTGGTAGTTATTAGTGATTAAGTCAAAGTCACTGCTATGCCTTCCTTTTGGTTTAATTCAATGGATCTCAATTTCAATGCACAATAAAATTACCTGGGAATCTCCTAAAACAGAAATGCCCATGACCCATCCCGTGAGATTCTAGTTTAATAGGTAGAGGGGCTGGAGGAGTGGCGATGGTTCTCAGTAGTTTTTAAAATCTCCCAGGTAAATATAATTCACTGTTAATGTTGCTAACTCAGAGTCTGTCTTCCCCACTAGATTTTGAGCTCTATCAGTATAAGCGCTATGTTTGAATTATTCCTACCTAATGTAGTACCTGACATATAGTAGTATATTTGTTGAATAAATGAATAAGTATCTAGCCCTCTAACATGTTTATGCAAATGTGAAAAATGAATAAAACATGGCTCCTTACTTCAAGCTGTTATTCATCATGCTAGGAGGGAGAGGAAGACAGGTTTGGGTAGAGAACAGAGGCTGTCTAGGAATAATAAGAATTATATCAAGTAGATTCAGCTTCAAATATAGAAACCCTAAAATAACAGTGGATTAAATAAACAGAAGTTTTTCTCACCATAAAAAAATCTAGTAGTAGACTAGAACTGGTAAGATAGTTTTAAAGTTACCACAGACCTGACCTTCCTCCTCATTCTTGGTCCAATATGGATATCAAAGATGTCAAACACATTGCAGCCAGCAGGAAGGGATGAAAGATAAGCATCCTCCCATTAAGGGTCCCCTGAATGCATGTGACAGGACATTTCCACTTATATCTCAACTAGAGGCCCAGTGCATGAATTCGTGCACAGGTGGGGTCCCTCTGGGTGACTTGCAGGGATCGGGCTGAAACCCGCAGTCCAACACCGCTTGTAGCTCCTACCTGCCACTCCCGCTCAACCCGGCCCCACTGTGCCTGCCCCACTGTGCTCACGCCCAATCAGTCCCGATCAGGAGAGGCTTGCACTGCTGCAGCAGCACTCGCCAGCCATGAGCCCTGCATCTGTCGAGCTCCCAAGAGGAGTGGCCTGCAGGATCAGGCTGAAACCAGCTCTCCGACATCCCAAAGGGGTCCCGGATTGCAAGAGAGTGCAAGCCAGGCTGAGGGACCCTACCGGCGCACAGTCGGGCTGGGGAGGGACTGCGGGAGGGCTCCAGGGCATGTCTGGCCCATCTCCCTCAGTCCCAATGGGCCGGACCCCAGCAGCAAACTAACCTACCAGTCGGAGCAATGCTCCCTGGCAATCAGTGCACGTCACAGTAACTGGTCGACCAGTTGACTGTCTGTCCCCTGGTGGTCAGTGCATGTCATAGCAAGCGGTTGAGCAGCCTTAGCATATTATTAGCATATTACACTCTAGTTCGGTTGTTCTTCCATTTGGTCTATTTGCATATTACCCTTTTATTATATAGGATAACCATAACTTAGTCATATGGCCATTTCTATCTACAAGGGTATCTAAGAATATTGCTTTGTTTCAGGCAGTCATGTGGTCAGATAAAAATTGGGAGTTCTATATATTATTAACTAAAATGGGTACTTAGAGGAACAATTACTGTCTCTGCCATAGTAATTAAATTAAATGTGTCATAGTAAAGGTACACAGCACTTTGGGAGTACAAGGAAAGGAACTAAAATTCCAACTGGAAGCATCATTGAAAATGTTATCATTTAAGCCACAGAAGATAAATAGAATAATAGGCAAGGGAAAAGGTGCTTAAGGCAAAAGGAATATTGTGAACAAAAGCATAGATATGGGAAGGTACAGAGTATGTATCAGAAAAAGTTCATCTAGTAAGAGCACAATAGGAGAAAGCATTCTGTTGTAGAAAGAGAACAAGAGTTTTGAATCACAGAGACCACATTTGAATCACTGCCCACACTACTTAATAGAGGGGTAATGAGAAGTTAAGAGATTTAGATGAGAATATAAAGTGCAATTGGCAAATAATAAAGTTGAAAAATATATGATAAAGATGAAATAGAAACCTCAATCAATGATGGAAGTATAACAATTTAGTAATTGTTATACTAAAAACTTTGGGTTCATTCCATTGGTAACAGTGAGAAAATTGAATATATTAATAAAAATCATGCAATTTCTATTTTATGGAAAATCTATTCGGTAATTTTGATTAGAAACTTTGGTGATTTTAATAATTAGAAAAATGTTTGTTACAGTAGAGAAACCTACATATACCACCTTGGAATTCTTTCACACAATTTTATTCCTCCTTACAGCTTTCAAATCATCTAGTAGACACATGCGGAAAAAATCTGTTTGAAAATGACAAGTGAAAGATGTTTTATAAACTCCAGATGGATTTCGGTCTTTACTCAGATCAAATATGAAAAGACATCCAGGCACCAGGGTATATATATAGAAAGTAAATTCTATCTGACTTTGTGAATCAAATTTTTCGGTATTTTACTAACTGAACTTTAATGTGGAAAACCAGCAGTTATGCTGCTATGCAAAGAGGGAAGAAAAACTGGAAGGAATGGTGGGAGGTTAGCATTATTTATTGGGAATTACATGGTACCAGGCACAGTGCCAGATATTTTATATCCAATATCTCATTAAACCCAATAATCTTTGACCTGAATACAACTAAGGTTCAATAAGGTTAAATGTCTTGCCTAAGTCATTGAATGACCAAGATTCAAAATCCAAAGTCTGACTAACTGAAAAGTATTTGCTTTTTTTTTAATACAGGTGATATCCACTTTTTTTGCTCACTCACTCATTAATTCCAAATTTACTCTTAATTCTTTAGTTCCAATTTATTTCACTCAATTTTTAATATGATTTTTTTAAATTTTGTTTTATTGCTTAAAGTAAATTCTTTAGTTCCAATTTATTTCACCCAATTTTTAATATGATTTTTTTTAATTTTGTTTTATTGCTTAAAGTATTACAAAGAGTAATACATATGTCTCCTTTCTTTCCCCCTTGACCTTCCCCCAGCCTCCGCTACTCCCCAGTGTCTTGTGTCCATTGGTTATGCTTAATCGAAATCTATCTCTCTTCTATTTGCCTAGATCAGTGGTTCTCAACCTTCCTAATGCCGCGACCCTTTAATACAGTTCATGTTGTGGTGACCCCCAATTTCATTGTTACAAATTGAACATAATTAACACATAGTGATTCATCACAA
>NW_005371287.1:2711712-2737848 GCF_000412655.1 Myotis brandtii
GAGAGAGAGAAATATCGATGTAAGAGAGACACATTGATTGGTTGCCTACTGCATGCCCCTGGCCAGGGCCATGGATCGAGTCTGCAACCAAGGTATGTGCCCTTGACCAGAATGGAACCAGGAACCCAAACTGGCTAGAGCTCCATTTCTAAGTTATCTCACTTCCTGATTTATAATGTACATTAAAAATCCTTAGAAAAGAAGGGTTAACATGTTATTCTTTTAGTGAATTAAGAGAAATTAATTAAAAAAACTTTAAAAGAAAAATATGGCTGGCAAACAAAATAAAAATGAAAACATATCTATGAATGGTGAATTAGTTTACAGAAAACAACATCTAAAGATACTTTGCACAAATTCCTGGTTGGCTCTGCAGGTGTTAACTCTGTATGTTTGCATTTCCTTCACTATTCAAGCAGCCACCTTTATTTAGTACGATGACTTGAAGCTCATGCTCACGGTAGAGCCATCCCCATAGACTACAAGCTAACTACTATATCTCAGAACCTTTTTATCCATCTGGGAAAATATGGTGGCCCCCCGGGCATATACGGATCTGAAGTATTAAAGTCTGAGGCAAAACAGATTAAATCACAATATGAGAAGCACTGAAGGAAATCTCATTCAGAAAATGTGCTGACTCCAGCCATTTTCTTTATCTGCATGTCTTTCAAAGAATATTGGAATCAGAAGCCATCCCCTATTTCTTAGAGCTTATTTCAAACAACTTTACTGAGGTACATTTTACAAATCATAAAATTAACCCATTTGACTCTACAAAGTCACACCCTCCCACCCTCCCCAGTAAGATCCCTCATTCCTATTTAAACTCTTACCCTCCCCCTAGATGCAAGCAACCACTAATCTATTTTCTGTCTTTATAAATTTGCCTTTTTTTTTTTTGGACATGTCACATAAATGGAATCATACAATATATAGTCTTTTGTGTCTCAATGCTTTCACTTTGCATAACGTTTTTAGAGGTTCATTCATGAAGTAGCATATGTCAGGAGTTTGTTCCTTTTTATTGCTAAAAGTTTTGTCTACCCACTGACAGCTTGATAGACATTGAGGTTGTTTCCAGTTTCTGGCTATAGGAAAAATGCCATAAACTTTCACTCACAAGTCTTTGTGTACACATATGCTTTTGCTTCTCTTGAGTGAATACCTAGAGTGGGATGGCTGGATTATATGGTAGCCTTAAGTTTAACTTTTTAAGAACCTGCCAAAGTGACTGTACTATTTTACATTCCCACCAGCAATGTTTGAGGGTTCATATTTTCCACACGCTAACATTTATTATTGTCTGTCTTATTTATTATAGCCATTCTACAGGGTGTGAAATGATATATCTTTGTGGTTTGGATGTGCATTTCTCTAAAAACTAATGACATTGAGCAGCTCATAACATTTTGAAGTTGCAAGTTCATTATTTTACAAATTTGGAAACTAACAGCTGGAAGAGTGACTAATCTAAGAATACTCAGAAATGTTGTGGCAATAATAGAATATACATCTCTTGTCTTTTTATTTAAAGCTTATTTTTTATGAAGCAAAAAAAGTAAATTCATGCTATAGCAGTGATGGCGAACCTATGACACGCGTGTCAGAGGTGACATGCGAACTCACTTTTTTGGTTGATTTTTCTTTGTTAAATGGCATTTAAGTATATAAAATAAATATCAAAAATATAAGTCTTTGTTTTACTATGGCTGCAAATATCAAAAAATTTCTATATGTGACATGGCACCAGAGTTAAGTTAGGGTTTTTCAAAATGCTGACACGCCGAGCTCAAAAGGTTCGCCATCACTGTCCTATAGAGTTTAGACTCCTCTGACAGATTATAACCACCTCTAAAGCAATAATCAAAACTTGTGCTACCACACTCAGTACAGTTTTCATGCAATCTTATATTTATTTTCTCTTGCTGTGTATAGACTCTAGCACATGTTTGATGCTTCATAAATATCTAAGTGAATGCTGACTGAATGAATGAATGCTAAGAAGTGTTAAAAGCATATGTATCTGAGGAAAAGCAAACAATGCTGGAAAGAGCTTACACAAAATAGGTATGTGGAAGTATGTTATATTCCTTCAATCAACAGGTGAAGAAATTTCCTCTTACTCCCAAATTGAATGTGTGCTCACCACTCTCACTTAACACTTAAGTGAAATCTTCCATTATCTTGGTATTGTATTATGTCAATAGCATTAAAATAGTCTTTCCTGCCAGCAGTTTTTTCTAACTCCTGCTTGTTGGTAAAATAAATATCTGGATTGCGGGCTTGATCCCCAGTGGGGGTTGTGCGGGAGGCAGCCGATCGATGATTCTCTCTCATCATTGATGTTTCTATCTCTCTCTCCTTCTCCTTTTCTCTCTGAAATAAATAAAGAAATATATTAAATAAATAAATAAATAAATAAATATCTGAAGTCATTCTGGGTTTTATTACTGCCTTTGTCTAGCCAGTATTCTTAAGTCCAAGTTATTTAACAAGACACATAAGCCCAGCCTAGCCGTTGTGGCTCAGCGGTTGAGCATCGACCCAAGAACCAAGAGGTCACCAGTTTGATTCCTGATCAGGGCACATGCCTGGGTTGCAGGCTCCATCCTCAGTATGGGCATGCAGGCGGTAGCCAATCGATGATGCTTCTCTCTCATCAATGTTTCTATCTTTCTCCCTTCCTCTCTCTCTAAAATATATAAAATAAAATAAAAAGACACACAATCCTTTGTCACATAGTAAATGGGCCTTAAAGTCAAGTAGACTAGAGATAATTGGTGGGCCAGTCCCACCAAGAAAATCTCTTTTTTGAGGCAAGTTTCATCCCAGCCAATGGTATTGCTTAAGCTTTCCTGAGATGTAATCTTGGCTTTGCAAAACCTTTCTACACCTGTTCAAAAAATAATTAATTGCTTCTCTTTCGGCTGTTTCTGTGGAAGACATGAATACTTTCTAACATAACAGTCCAGTCCCCATCCACCAGAACTGGTTATCCTATGGTCTGTCTGCAAAACTATCTCTTTTCCTCTTAGAACAAAACCACCATTTTGATTTAAAAAATAAAAAAAAAAAAGCCCTGATCCAGCACCACTTGAACAAGTCCAATTTTTTCTGAGGTGGGTAAACTGTGGCTTAATGCTATGTTTGAGCTCACAGATGCAGAAACCCTGCTATTTTTGTTCTTGGACAAGGTAATCCAGACTAGGATGACTCACTCACTGTGTTCACATGCATTTTCACAAATACTAACATGGATTAATGCATCAACTCCCACTTGGCATGAGTTTACAATTCATTAAGAGCAATTGCAAACTAGATTGTGACAGATCTGTCTATGCAGAAGAACACCATGCTCTTTCTATCTTCTGGAATATGTATTACTAGACAGGCCAAGGAAATACCACATAAAGTGGCAGTGTATTTCTGCTTATTGTTAATTTGTCATATTTATTAGAGATGCCTTAAGAACTACCTCTAAATCCTCTTTTTATAACATGTTTGACCAACAGTTTTGAGCACTATTAGGTGTGAATTCAGTTTTCTCAGAGGCAATGACTGTTTCATGTATTAAAATGATCTGCAGATTTTGTACAATATTGAATAACAGAAATTTGGTGAAAATTTTTAACAATACTTTTTGTTATACAAACC
The DNA here is from genome assembly GCF_000412655.1 of Myotis brandtii. NCBI lineage: Eukaryota > Metazoa > Chordata > Mammalia > Chiroptera > Vespertilionidae > Myotis > Myotis brandtii. The sequence goes on from NW_005371287.1 coordinate 2,715,370, forward strand.
TTATAGAGGTACAGTTATATGTATAATTACTAGAGGCCTGATGCATGAAATTCGTGCAAGGGCTTTGGCCCCAGCCCCCACCCACCACCACCACCACCACTGCCACAGCCGGGGGCCTCTGCCGTGGCCCCTGCCCACTGTGGCTTTGTCCGGAAGGAAGAACATCTGGAAGGACGTCCAGTCTAATTAGCATATTACCCTTTTATTATTATAGATATTTAAGGATCATGTAATCTTGAGATATAATTTTATACTTTTGTAGACATTCCAGATGGTAGAATACATAAAATACTTTAAATAATTTTTTTAACCATGATATAAACAGTTTTTGCTGGCATTCCAGAAACCCACATATTTTATTAGCATATGCCTCCTTGTCATATTTTAACAGTCCCTAATAATAACCAAAATAGTTATCACATAAATAGCATTCATGAGCTGAGCCAAACTATAATGTGGAGAGAAATTATGGTGTGGTGACAGAGGATCGAAAAAGTGTCAAGACGTTTTGTTCTAGCCTTGGCTTTCATACTGTGTGGTCTTTTTGAACCTCCATTTTCTCATCTTTCTGAGCCTCTATTTTCCTATTCTCTTGGATGAGATGTGTCACTACCAGAATTTTGAAAGCAGAATCTAGGAAAAATGCCTACATGCAAAGTGTATTTGGGAAATGATCGCAGAGAGCAGAAATGAAGGACAAGAGTAACGAAACAGAAAAGGAGAAGAAGTCAATAGAATGATCTGTATGGTGTCCAGTTGGCCACTATTTTGAGCTATTGGTGCTCAGAACCTTCTGGAAGCTTCATGACATGAGCAGTATTAGAGCAGTCCACTCAGGGACAAAAGGCGGAAGGAAGAATGTATTCATCAACTCAGGGCCCTATCAGTCAGGCATGGTTGTACTATTGCATGCGTTCGGCTCAGGGTCCCACAGATGTCCACCCAGAGATGTCAGAGAAGCCTTGGTCAGGAAATGAGAGGTGTATGGAAGCCTGAAACAAAGTGATCTCAGGTTGCACTGAAGGGAAGGAGTTCAGAGCCTGCACAGAAGTGTTCCCCTTAGCAGTTACTGGAGTAAAGGGGAAGCCAGGTGCATTTGAAATGGGACAGAACAGGTGCATGATACAAGAGAGTGGATCGACATGCTCTCAAAAAACTTCCAGCTCTAATATTATTTAATATTAATAACTACCATATATATGGTTTCTACTAATGGATCCCTCTGTTTGTATTGCTATCTAATTTTGGTTGCACAAAAACCTCATAAGTAGACATGGTTATTTCCATTTTGTAGATGAAGAAATTAAGTATAGAAAGGTGAAGTCATTTTCCTGTCAGGGTTCCTCAATCTTCATATTTTTGAAACTTAGGGTCAGATTCTCTTTTGGGAATAGGGGAGGCTGTCCTGTACACTGTAGGGTGTGTAACAGCATCTTTGGCTTCTAATCACTAGGTGAATACACCTCTAGTCATGAGAGTCAAATGTTTGCTAAGTGTCTCCCCTGGCAGGCAAAGTCACCACTGATTAAGAAGTATTGACTTCTAAAGTCACAATTGCAATAAGTAACATAAGTGCAATTTTACTCCAAAAGTCATTAGAAGCACAGAAGTGTCTTTTTTATGGTCTCAGATTACCCAGCCATCTGTTTTAAGTGAATCAAAGCTTTATAAAAATCAAATGATTTAGAACTAATTAGTTCTTAAAGATTATGTTGCAAAATAAATGCAAAGGTGAAGATACAGAGTTCAGAATAAGAATCCTAAAGACAAACATAGACATCCCAGAATACTCCTGACAACATTAGAAATAAGTGGAGTCCAATACAGTGTATAGTGTTCAGACTAGATCAGAATTACTCCCTAGGAAACCCTAGTAACCAATTCATATCAGCTTGGTAATCAAAAGGAAATAGAGGAGAGGTCAAACCCATTATTATACATTATATATACACATATGTACAAAATGAGTTGTTAAATAAGTAAATAATCAGTAGTTTATGCTTTCTCCTTCCTAGGCCAGTAGCCAACATTATGTTTTTAAGATCTTAGTCAATCCTTACTGCCTCACCTATAGCAGAAAGTAAAGTGCGTTTCTGTTTCAAAGTCTCTTCTGGGAATGTGCAAAGTGGTCCAGAGAAAAGGAGATGGAGGCTGGTGGTATTGAAAAAAGAGTATAATCATTTATTCAACAAATAAAAAAGCACCTGCTCTTTTTTATGATGTCACTCTTTTTTTTTCTTAAAAAAAAAAAAAAGGGAAAAATTGAGTGACTGGAGGAAAATGGCAGTGGATTAAGTGGAAGCTATGCTGACATTTTCCCAGGACCAAACTGGAATTACAACAAAAATATAGAAAAATCATCCTGAAAAACCAACTTAAGACTAGCTGGAGAAAACCCTTATAACCAAGTACATACAGAGGAGACCTCATCGAAGAGGAAGAGCAGAGGAGCCACATTCCAAAGGCAGCAGCTGAAGCTCCAGAGGATTATCTCAATTGCGGGAGGTTCCCCCTGAGAAGTCTGTGATCTAAACCCCAAACCTGGAGGGCTCCCCAGCCCAAAGCACCAGAACTTAGAAAGGTGCCTACGTCACATCTGGCTGTGAAAAGCACCAGGGGTTCTGTCCAGCAGGGACAGACAGCTAGATATGCAGACACCCTCTTATGGAGCCAACGCACTAGATTTTGTTTGCAGCCACTTACCTTGGGCTCCAGCAGTGGGAGGACAGAGTGGACTAGAGCTGGGTGAGGAGAGTCTGGGGTGGGCAGCTTGGTGGGGAGAGAACACAGAGGACCACCTTGTGGACCCATGTGCTGAGTCATTCCTCCATACAGGAGAAACCATCTTTCTCAGGCCCAGCTTCCCCATTCATGCAATTTTTGCCTGGGGGAAAGAAATTGCCCCACCCCTTGGAAACCCTTTTGCCCCACCCTGTGGAGTAAACACTCCACTGAGCTCTGCAGCCTGGGGCTCATTAAGTGATTGAGACTAACAATCTGCCTGCAGGCAGAGGCAGATCTCTTATTGTTTTGAGTTTTTGTCTGACCTGCCTCTGGGCCCTGAGCAAGAAAAAACAGACCTTGGTGCACAATTTGGTCCTTCCCATTTGCGTCTAGCCCTAGCAGAGGGAGCTACAAGCTATGGGTTGCTGATATCTCTAAACAAGGCCAGTCACAAACAGCACCTGACATTGGCCTGTACCAGAGACACTCCAAAGAGGCTCAAAGACACTGGCGGGTAGGGGGGGGCCAGAGGATTGTCAAGGGCGGGGAAGAAAAAAAAGGACACATATGTAATACCCTTTGTAATACTTTAAGCAATAAAAAAAAAAAGAGGCTCAAAACCAATAAACCCAATGGCCAGCTTCAAACAACAGAGCAGGATCCAAAAGCTCCAGAAGTAGTATATACACAGGCTCCAAAATTTGCAGAGAATTCCACTTTGTGTGATAAGTAACTGCACAGCAGACTGCACACTGTGTTGGGGGTTGAGTTTCACTGGGATGAGCCCACAAAAGAACAGCCAATAGCAATTGTCTTACCGATCTGCAATCTGCGGGATGCTGATTTTCATGAAAACCCTCACTCTCAAGGTTGAACCCTCTGATACGATAGAAAATATACTAGTAAAAGCCAAGATCCAGGATAAGGAAGGAATTCCTCCTGATCAGCAAAGATTGATCTTTGCTGGCAAGCAATTGGAAGACGGACATACTTTGTCTGACTACAACATTCAAAAGGAGTCCACTCTTCATCTTGTGTTGAGACTTCATGGTGGTGCTAAGAAAAGATAGAAGAAGTCTTATACCGCTCCCAAGAAGAACAAGCATAAGAGAAAGAAGGTTAAGCTGGCTGTCCTGAAATACTACAAAGTGGATGAGAATGGCAAAACCAGTCACCTTTTTCGGGAGTGCTTTCAGATGAATGTGGTACTGGAGTGTTTACGGCCAGCCACTTTGACAGACATTATTGTGGCAAGTGTTTCAACAAACCAGAAGACAAGTAATTGTATTTGGGTTAATAAAAGACATGAACTAACATTTAATTGTTTAATTTTATTCCGGTGAACATTTTTTAAGCATCAAAAGTTGATGAATCAAACTGATAAACTAACTATACTTTGGCAGAAGAATTCCATTGTATTTAATATCAGCTGTCTAGATAATAAACCAGTTTGTGTTTCTGACCAAAAAAAAAACCCAAAAAGACTCAATTGTAACGGGAGGGCACACACGAAGTGCACAAGGATAATTATTAGACCTAGGTCTGGCGATCAGGGAGACTGCACCACTGGATCCCACAGGCCATCCACTGCATGACACCCACCAAGGCTGGGAGTCATAGCAGATCTACCTAATACATAGAAACAAACCCAAAGAGTCAGCCAAAAGAAACAAGCTCCAAGTGAAAGAACTGCAATACTTTCAGCAATAAAGATAAATTTTAAATAAAACTTTTAAAAAAGGAAAAACTTTATTTAAAATAACATGTTTAGAGCAAAACATGTTATTTTAAATAAAGTGACATTCAAAAGTGCTATATTCAACAGTGTGAATGTACTTAATGCCACTGAACTGTATACCTAAAAATTGTTAAAATGGTAAGTTGGTATTATGTAATAAAATTTGTATACTGTAATAAAAACAGCTGTATCATTTTTAAAAATTATTTATAATAAAAGAACTGCCATTGGACCTGACATAGTACATTATACATGTGAAAATAGATTGACCCAAACATATAATGTTTGAATTATGAATTAATAAAGTGTTCTGAAAAATAAACATTCAAAACATGTACTAGACTTAAAAACATAAAGGTAAATATTTTTCAGCCCATCCTTTGTAGGTAGGATCCCTTAAACAGGAAACTCTATTAGTATATTTTTATATAACCCTAAGAGGGGTGAAAAAGCTCCTTTTTAAAATATTAATAATAACAGATATTAGTAATTATATGCTTGCTGTATACCAGGAGCTGAGCTAGACATTTCATGGATATTATCTTTAATTTTAGTCCCATGAAAATAAAATGATCTCTACTCCATTCCTCAAGTCCCCAAATTACAAACCTTAACGCTACTGAAACATCTTTTTTCTTTCCGAGATGGGAAAAATAGGTCACATCCATAGGATTGTGTTCATAACCGACTTTAGAAAGTCCAAATAATCATTGTTATGGTTCATTCTTTTTTTAAAAAAAATATATTTTATTGGTTTTTTACAGAGAGGAAGGGAGAAGGATAGAGAGCCAGAAACATCGATGAGAGAGAAACATCGATCAGCTGCCTCCTGCACACTCCCCACTGGGGATGTGCCCGCAACCAAGGTACATGCCCTTGACCGGAATCAAACCTGGGACCCTTGAGTCCACAGGCCGACACTCTATCCACTGAGCCAAACCGGTTAGGGCTGGTTCATTCTTTATTATTGATACAGAATGTGAGTAAATTTAATAGAGAGTTTCTCATAAGTTAGACAGGTCCAAACCATTCAATGGATAGGTTCCTTTAAAACAGCGGTTCTCAACCTGTGGGTTTTGACCCCTTAGGGGGTCGAACGACCCTTTCACAGGGGTCGCCTAAGACCATCGGAAAACACATATATAATTACATATTGTTTTTGTGATTAATCACTATGCTTTAATTATGTTCAATTTGTAACAATGAAATTGGGGGTCACCACAACATGAGGAACTGTATTAAAGGGTCGCGGCATTAGGAAGGTTGAGAACCACTGTTTTAAAAGGATGTTTGCTATATAGAAAGAATTATGAGCCACCAGATTTTTTTCCCATTTTGCTTAACTAAATAAGATTAAACAGGTAATATTACCTCAGAGGTCTACATACTTAATGTACTGACTATAATATAACTTTTTATTTTAGTGTAATATAAGGTTCTGCTTTTCTTCTCAAGCTTACTGTTACACATTCAAAAGCTTGCTATTTTAAACTGAAGTAACACCAAGATTTATTCTAAGGTTGAATAAAAGCAAGTATTTTTTGAAGTGGCTTTTCATTGTCTGAATATTTTTATTCTGATCTGAACACATTCAACTTTTACATTTTAAGAACAAGGATAAAAAGAACAAAATGGAGGGGAGAATGGGTTTCCGTTTAAAATGTATTCCACCACAGCCCCCAATGCAACCTCTGCAAACCTGGCTACGGAGACACAAAAACTTAAAAGCTAAAATGTTACCTTCCTCCTATCCTCCAATTTTCCAATTCCAGAAACAAAAACTCACAGAACTAGGCAGGAAGGGGGAGGTGATGTTTCTGTGTGTGTATGTATGTTAAGGAAGAAGGTCCTGGGGGGAGGGGTACTTGAGTAATGACACTAGCAAGAACAAGTTTTGCATTGGGAGAGGTGTAATATTTCCCAAAATTTTTATAAAGAAAGATCAAAGATCAAAAAGACATAGCTATTATGAGCACGTACAGAAATTTATTCATTCACTCATTCAAATAATATAGCATGGGTACTTAGTAGGGGCAGGTACTATTCAAGGCACTTGGGATATATTGGGGGCGGGGGCGGTAAAGAATCCTACCTCCAAGGACTTGCATTCTTGTAAGGCATAAATTATATAGTGTGTGAAAAACTGAAGAGTTCTTTGAGAAGAATAAGAAATTAGAGCAGGATAATGAAGTTAGAAACTACATGGTAGGGCATGGAAATTAATAAATAGAGCTGAATTTGAGATGGTTTTTAGTGTGTCTCAGAATCTTAGCTTGTAATAGGATAATCAGACTTACTTTGTTAATACGGTTAGTCTTCCTTCTGTCATTATACACTTTCTGTTTTTTGTATTTTCTTGCTGCTTCCTTTTTTCCTTAGTTTTTGCTAAGCAGCCCATTTTATTTCTCTGTCTAGTGTTTTCAAAAATATTATTCTACTGATGGTTGTTCTTAAATTATGTATATCTGACATTTCTTTTCCAATCTCAAGTAAGCTCCTTGAGGCAAGGACTTCTGTATTCTATCACTGAGCTTAACACAACAGTAGGAGTATTAAAATACATTTATTCTATGAGTGAATAACTTAATAGTAGGTATTAACTAAATGATCACAATTCTGCTCTTGGGCCAAAGATAAACTCTGGAGGTGGAAATAGAAAGTGAATGCAGAGAAAGGTGGGAAAGAATGCTATGGAGGAGATTGCCTCTATCCCAGTCCTGACCAACTTTGTGATTTTGAAAAACTCACCCATCCTCTTTGCACCTCTATTTATTTTTCACTTGAAAAATAAGGGAAATGAATTAAAACAATGATCCATTACCTTTCTTTTCTAACATTGTGGGAGTTTTATTTGGAAGTGAACTTTAAACTATTAATACAAATGTCAAGATACTACACAAAGCATCCACAGAAATTTTTTCATCCTTTTTAAAAAATTTACACAAACATTTCCTAAATAATCCAACACACAACAACAACAAAAATGGTACATCCTTTTTTCAATTTGCATACAATGGAAAAACATATATGTGTGAAATATCTAGTAATAAATAATCAGAATTTTTTTTAGTATCAGTCACTACCATACCAAATATTATTCTGATCAATAAAAATTGCTATCATCAGACTTCTGGTATATACTTATACCATTACTTAATTTTTAGTACTGCTCCACACCTTGGTTCTTCACAATTACTAACATAGAAAACTATTGCAAAGTAGGTACAAGCATTTGCAAAAACAAACAAAATCCCCAGCTTAAAGCATGAATGAGTATGATGGAATTTCTTCCCAACCAATGGACTTTCAAACCATCAAATACCCAGAACCACCCTGGCCTTTGGCTATGTGGCTTAGTTGGTTGGGGTTCATCCCATGCATCAAAAGGTTGCTGGTTTGATTCTTGGTCAAGACACCTGCCTGTGTTGCAGGCTTGATCCCTGGCAGGGGTTGTGCAGAAGGCAGCTGATGGATGTTTCTCCCTTTCTCTCCCTCTCTCTCTAAAAATCAATTTAAAAAAAACTTTTTAAAAAATCACTAGAACTGAACTAAATTTGCCAAGATGGTTTTGCCTAAGTCAAGGAAGAGATACATTTATTTTCAACAGAGGAGCTGAAATTAAAAGCCAGTATTAAGTTTAAGACAGGTTGGGGGATTCAGCCATTTGAAAAATAACCATCTTTTTAAAAAATGACCACTAAAAATAAGTTCACTAAATTTATTTTTTATTTATTTTTTTTAATATATTTTATTGATTTTTTACAGAGAGGAAGGGAGAGGGATAGAGAGTTAGAAACATCGATGAGAGAGAAACATCGATCAGCTGCCTCCTGCACACCTCCTACTGGGGATGTGCCCGCAACCCAGGTACATGCCCTTGACCGGAATCGAACCTGGGACCTTTCAGTCCGCAGGCTGACGCTCTATCCACTGAGCCAAACCGGTTTCGGCACTAAATTTATTTTTTAAATCATAAAACATTTCTTACAAAAGATCATTAAATTGTTCACACATCTCTGAAGAGATGCCAGGGACATGTGGACTATTGTTACTTTTCCTCCCTGTCCCAACCCCCCAAAAATGTTGAAGTGACCACAAAGCAAAGTGTTAACAATAATTTCATAGGGGAGATTTTCCTTTTTACTCACCAGCAGTGAACAAATATTAAAATTCACTCATTCTGTTGCTGTTTCAAAATTTCAGTGTTAACTTTTGCGCGCGCGCGCGCACACACACACACACACACCTGTTTGTAAGGAACGAAAACATTACATCTATTAAACAGCAAAGATTCCACTACACTTCAAATGCAGAACACCTATGAAGCAGAGGCATGCTGGCTTTTTAAACAGAAGCAAATAATGTTTGTTGCCTTTTTAAGAGTCACAGATCTTTTAGAGAAACCTATAAAGGCTACCAATCTTCTCCACAAAAGCATTTTATATATATGCATATGTTATGAAAAATAAGTTGACATGTTTTATAAGATCACAAAAACTTTTAATCTGTATATTGTTAATGCCATAAAACTATCAATAAAATATTATATAATGTTTAAATATAATTCACTCACACACACACACATACACACACACACCCTCTCCATACTTCATAATAAAGAAAGCCCCCAAACCTCAAGGTGAAAGAAAAGCATGTAGCCAAAGAAATAAATAAGAGATTGATAGTTGTCATGAAATTTTAAAGTCCAATATCTTCTTTTAAGTCCTCATAACATATTTACTATAAATAGGGATGAAGTTGTTTAAGTTTGGCTTTTCTTGACAAACCAACTCTGATTGGACGACTGCATGTCTTAAGAGGTAGTACTCTTGAAATTCCATGTGAAAAATTACTACCTAAAAATATAAGACAATAAAAGTATTTAAGGGAAAAAATTACTCATAGTTACTAAGATTAAAAAATTTTGATAACTTTTAATCATACTAGCAACTTTACTGACTCACTAAGTGCTTTAAATGAATTAGCTTACTTAATCCTATCTCCATTTTTAAAATGTAGAAACCTCAGCACAAAAGTTAAGTAACTTGGCCAATATAAAATACAAACTAAATAAAATCATCATTCCAGTCAGACAGTCTGACTTAACAAAAAAACAACATAGATTTTTTTTTTAAGTATTGATTTTCAAGTGAGAGAAACATTGATTTATTGTTCCACTTATTTTTGCATTCATTGGTTGATTCTTGTATGTGCCCTGACTGGGGATGGAACCCACAACCTTGGTGTTTCTTGGTGTATCGGGACAACACTCTAACCAGCTCAGCTACCTGGGCCTATATAGATCTTAAAGTTACACCTGATATAGTGCAGTGATGGTGAACCTATGACACACGTGTCAGAGGTGACATGCGAACTCATTTTTTTGGTTGATTTTTCTTTGTTAAATGGCATTTAAATATATAAAATAAATATCAAAAATATAAGTCTTTGTTTTACTATGGTTGCAAATATCAAAAAAATTCTATATGTGACACGGCACCAGAGTTAAGTTAGGGTTTTTCAAAACGCTGACACGCCGAGCTCGAAAGGTTCACCATCACTGATAGTGGCTCTAAACACCATGTCACTTTTTCTTATTAGAAGCTAAATAACTAAACTATACTATTAATGATTATGTTTGATTTCTAATAGAGATTATTATCAATAATAGAATGTAAATGTCATTTTTAAAACAGCTCAAAACATTTCATGAAGATATATCTGTTATTAAATCAGTTAACCAGACAAACAGAATCAACTACCCTTGATAATAAAATACAATACCTCTAAATTTCAGGTGCTTTATTTTTTAAAATAAACAGTAGGATACATATTTAAAGCTAAAAATGTATTTATCAAGCTTTCATCATGCTTTAATGAATTAGTATGATCTTAATATAAAAGCACATTATACTAAAAATAGTGTAATAAACATAACTTCAAATCTGACAAAAGGTAAACAACATAATTTCTACTAAGTTTAACCAAACAGAATGTGTGTGTACCTATGTAAACAATAATGAAATAAAATGCAAATTTTAACTATATGTAAAAAGGGAGGAAACAACATAATATAGCTAGTTACTCATAAAAAATTTAAAAAAAACATATTGCTAAATTATTTTTTAAACAAAAAGGAATTGTTCAAATAAACCAAAATTGATGGATCATATCTGATACACTAGATTTGGTTATAAATTAAGTAATGTCAGCAATTTATGCTAAGTGTACTTCTACATTATGAGATTTTTATTTCAGTAAAAGCTATGATTCATCTATTTGATTACTTTTTCAAAGTATAGCTTTCCCCTTTCATATTCTAATATGACAGATACTTCTGATAATTTTGCAATGGGTGGGAAATCACTAAACCAATTTGTATCAACAGTAGGCCTTTTGCAAAGCATATGCCCTTAAACAGTGATTAAGTTGTGGTTGCAAGGATGTGCTTTTTTATAACCTTGGACTTCCTACCTTTTTATTAAATAAATTATGACCCTTTTTATTATTGCTATATACTGGATTAATGTATTGCGTTGTATCATTTAACAATTCTAAATATTCAAACGTACTACCAGAAATGGTTCATTTTAAAAATTAGTATTTAGAAAATTTATGAAATTTATTAGTCATCTTTTAAAAATAATACTAATTCGATTGTTTTCTAAATCCTTGCAACTCAAAGTATAGTCCACAGACTAGCAGCATCTGGGCGCTTGTTAAAAATCAGAATCATAATGCCTACCCCACAACAGAACCATAATCATTTAGAAAGATACCCAGGTCATCTATATGTATAAAAGGCTAATATACAAAGTGTCCCCTCAGGGACCAGGAGTTCAACTGGGAGACTGGGAGTTCAATCAGGCACTATGACATGCGCTGACCACCAGGGGGCAGCGCGGAACAAAGGAAGGCCCCAGCCAGCCCTGATCATCGGCTAGGCCTAGGGACCCTACCAATGCACGAATTTCATGCATCAGGCCTCTAGTTTGTATAGAATTTAAAATTAGGGGAGAATGGATGCTGAATGATATTTAAAGCACCTGGCACACTGACTGCCTGGCATATAACACATGCTCAAAATAATCCCAAAATACTTGCCTTCTCCACAGATAGAGAAGAAAGACACAAAGAGTTTACAGGATGTTACTGGAGACTTAAGTGGCAGAAATTTTCATTGGAGGCATCATGATGACAAGTGAGTAAGTATCAAAAACATTTCAGCACAATCAGGAGTTTCCTAATGCCTTTAAAACCACTCTGTATAAACAGGTCTTATCCCCACTTCCCAGTGTCTCTCAACTATTTCTTTACACTATCGATTTTTAACAAGTCTCGGGAAGATTATCCCACTTGGGGATAACCTTTGTAAGTAAATCCAAGACAACTATCCTAACACAATATTAAATAATTCTGGCTGACCTCACACATACTTTATAATAATGAGGCACTTTTTCTTGTAAAGACACAGTACAGTAGTATAGGTTCAAATATTTCCAACAAATGTAGCATTTCTTTTTTTAATTTGTGTACATAACTTAATCTTTCATTTCATCCATTTCCTTATCACAATTATAATGATGAAGAGTATGGGTGCATGTTCCCTAATCTTCCTCCATTCTATCTCAAAATTAACCTAAGTTCTTCCTTTCTTTCTGTCCTCAAAGAAACAACTCCTATCCTTTCCAGGGTAATTCTGCCCCTGATTTTAGTTTCATAGAGTATTGCTACATCAATTATTCTCTTTATTCATGGGAGAAGAAACTACCTATGGGCTTTTTATCTTCCAGGACTTGGATTAATTTTTAAGATTATTTTATTGCAAGCTTAGAAAAAGGAAAAGATGCATTATGGAAGTGACTAAATAAAGGTTCCACAAGCAGCATCCTACTGATGAGAAGCCAGGAAAATGTTTTGAGAAATGATGAATGTTTTGGTAAATATATTTCACCTACATAATTACTCTTTCTAGCTCTGATCTTGTGTAATACCAGCAGTTTCTGACCAAATAAAGTTTTAGTCATTTAGAAAACAATTACCCACTGTAAATCCTACCCCTGTGTCTCATTCCACTGGTACTATTATAAGTTAGACTAGATGTTAGACTTGCTGTGTTTTATTCTGATATTGTAAACCTTTTAGGCAAATGATGAGGCTAGTTTAACTTTTCATTAGTTTTGTTTAATAGTAATCAAAATTTAAATTCCATAGTCATAAATCATGTTCATATATATAAATGATACTAAATTTTTAATTACTAAATAAAATGTCTACATAAAGAGCCTCATAATAAATAAAGAATAGAGAACATTGATGATAATTATATAACTGTGAGCAACATCTCATCAGTGGAAATTCAACTTAGTTAAATGCCTTTTTTTGTTTTTCCAATTAATGTTACATATATTAGATTGTATATTAGACATGTATTACATCTATCTTATTATGTAGTTATTTCAATGCATCCCGGCAAATAATTAAACAGTTTTGAAGAGCACATTTCCCAATAATATTCTAAAGCTAATATTCTAAAATGGTATTTTAATCTTTAGCCAATTTTTAACTATTAGAATTTGCTCCAGTACATTATTACTATTTACAAAGGTAAATCTTTCTATTTATTTTTCTAACAACTTAAATATATTTTCCTTATACTGAAAAATACAAGAATGCAATAATTATCTTAGAAGGTATTCTAGAAAATAACCAAAAATCTTACCTCCTTTCACTATATAATTAATTTTTTCTTCCTTAAATTCATCAGAGGAAAAAGCAGGTCTTTTGGGTGAGGGTTTCTCACAATCTGAAAATAAAGATCAATATATTACTGTAAAAAGTAAGTTTTATATAAAATGTTAATTCTAAACAAGTTACTTTTTCAAAAATATTCCTCCCATTGGATCCTAATATTTAGATAAATGCTTCAAAGCTCCTTGAAAAATTTTTATCACTTGTTATCTTCAAGTTCAACATATTTAATGTTGGAACAGTTCTTTATAGAAAATAATGTGCATCAATAAACATTGCTTATACTTTATCTCCCTTTTGCCAAAATTATATATTTGGCCAACATGGGGGGGAGGAAGCTGCAATTTTTTTTTCTATCATAAGAAAAAACATTTTAAAAACTAATTTTATACCTTCCTCAGAAGTCGAATAGAGTACTTCTTCCTCTGATGTTCTTAAACAGGAATGTACATTAGGAACTTCCTGTTCTCTGTTTCTGGGTACTGTTTCCCAGTTAAATAAACTTTGGTGTCTCTTATGCATATTAGAACCTGCTTTAGCATCACAGAGCAAAGAAGATTCACAGATTTTGTTGACTGTACCTATTTTCAAATCTTTTTTTATCTTTGTTTTTACCGCCTCCACAGCATTATTTTCTCTAAAGTAATTTTCTTGCCCATTGTTTGTTTCCACCGTGCTTAGAATTTCATTTTCCTTACTGATTTTGTGAAACATACGAAGTTCTTCAAGAACTAAATCAAATTTACTTTTCATCTCAAAATCTTTGGCTATTGTCATAACTTCTGTTGGTAAATACTTGGCAGTTAAACCCTGAAAACATTCATTGTTCCCTACACTCAGATCAGCTTCAAATTGATGTTTAACACATTCTATAGAGTCATTCTTTGGATAAAAATGCTTTAAATTAGCTAACTCACTTTCTTGCAAAATACTCTCATATTCCTTTTTGTCAGCTAGATTATGTTGATTAACATATTTAGTCTCTTCCACATTTACTTTCCTACTTATTAAGGAAACTGGTTGCACAGAAAAAATGCCATCCATTGAATAAAAGCTATTTTTCTCTTCCTTTTCAATCTTAATATCTTTATGAACTTGGTGACAGTATGTTAAACTTTGGGCTATGACATTTTCTTCCTCCATTAAAATTAACTCATGTCTTTTTGCTTCAATTTCACTTTTTAGCAAGCTCCCAAAATTTTGAACTTGAGTTACAATCACGGGACTGGTTTGTTCAGTACGTTTTGTGCAGTGGCTTGCTGGTATGGCTTCTTGCCTAACATTGAAGATATCTTCAGCAATGCACTTACAATTAAAGCTACTAATCTTATTATGCTCCTGTTTTCTTTCAGTAGCTACATTTTCATTGTACATATTTATTTCATAAAAGTTTTCATTTATATGTTCATAGTTGTTCTGTATGAATTGAGGAAGAGAATTAACATGTATTTTCACAGTGTTTGTACCACACTGAGCCAAATTTTCCACATTCATTACTTGTTCAGGACAAGTCTTACTCTTGTAACTAATTTCATCCCTGTCATCAAAGTCCATTAAAATGATATTTTTAGTTGTCATACTAAAGGAATCGATGGGTTTTTTCTTAAACTCTTCGAAAACTTGTTCAGTTTTAAATAGCTTTTTCTCCTCTAACATAGGTTTCATATTATCTCCTAATGGTATTGAAACAGTTAAAGTCCTTCCTAGATATACAATCTGATTTTCCACCATAATATTTTTTGGATAATTCAAACACATTATCCATTTGAAAATGCACCCCTCTTCTAATTTAGAATCATTTTCAGTTCCAGTTAAAGAGTCAAAGTTATTGAGCAAAGAAGCTATGTTGGTTTTCAATATGATATGTAGAGATTTTGAAACACCGGTTTGTAAATATATGCTTAAAATGTTATTCCTTCTGTTGACATTTATATTCCTAATTATTAGATTATGAACATCAGTTTGCTTTAGACACTTCAAAATTTCATGCCAGGCTAAAATACTATTATCTGCTTCTTTTGCTGAAATACCTTTATGGAAGTAAAACCTTTCTGTAATGAAATTCACCAAAATACTGCTTAAATCACAGTCTTTTTGTGAAGTATAATATTGCAACGGCAACTGTAGCCTATTATCGCTTTCTCCTTTACCACTGAACCAAAAAAAGTTTATTAAAGCTTTTTGGCTACCCAGTGTCCCTATCATGAGAAGCTGTGGTTGTTCTTCGTGTGTGTTCATGGCTTTTATATCATAACAATCTTCTTTGCTTAAAAGAGCTGTATCCGATAATTGTAGCAAATTCCACTTTTCTCCAGTTTTCTTCATATTTTCACATTTAGTTTGGTAATTATGCATAACCCAGCTGTTTTCCCTATTTTTTCTCAAAATATGTCTAATGCTATAGCTCTCGCTCTGACGTTTTCCTAACCGGGTGGCTATGTGACAGTCCAGGCGTGCTTCTGCTTCCTTCCAAGCTGCACTGTGCAGTGTTAGAGTGAAATTCGCACCAGGATCCCTTACATCAGACTCGACGCCCCTGTGGTGACCGCACCGTAAGCTGATGGCGTCCTCTCCCCTCACGCAGACCCTGTGCTCGCTGTCTGAGCGGGCGCCGCTGTCACCACGTTCCGGAAACAGGGCTTCTGCGTCCACCATTTTTGTGTCGTCCAGTAACTTACGCCTCTTAACAGTCAGTCTATTCTGGGGCCAGTCGATGTTTGTGAAACCGGTAACATATGTATCGTTTTTGTCGCCCTTTTTCTTCGCTCTTTGCTTTGAAGGGGACAGCGTGCTCTTGAAGTCCGTTGGACCCTCAGGGAGAGGCCCTGCGCTGCTCTCTCTGCAAAACCTGGGCTGGGCGATGCTCGGGCCAGGCTGGTTCTGAGATCTGAGTGTTTTCAGCAAGGACGCCGACATGTTATTTTCCTTTTTATTGGACTGTGCGACGCTGCCAGCTTGGCGTCTGTCCTCCGCTTCATGAGATGTGGGTTTCGGTTCCTCGTCAAAGGTAAGGCCCCGCCACAGATTTCCTGTCAGTTTCCTGTCACTACTGTCTTCCTGCCCGTTGCCGCCCCCTGGGACTACATATCGTTGTCCAGCCTCCTTTGCAAGGCCTTGTATGTGGCGCAGGGACATGTGGGGCCGAAGCTGCCCCCCCTCAGCGTGGGATCTGTCACCGCGGGGCACACTGACAGCCGCCCCGGCACACAGTCCTGCCTCAGAGAACCTTCCGGAAGCCCTCGAACCAGAATGCAAACTTCGTGAGGGGGGGGACTGCAAGCCAGCATTCATCTCGCATGGGCTATTTTGGCATCCCCCATGTCCCGTCTGCTTCCCGCTGGAGTTGGCGAAAATCACGTCAGGGGACAGGAGCAGCGCCCTGAAGGGTCTGGGCGACAGCGCCCATTCTTTCTCCACCTCCGACAGGCGAGGCACCAGAGGCAGCCTCCACCCCGCCTCACAGGCCCCGCCGGGCTCCCCGAGGCGGAGCCGCTTAGTGGGGGGGTGGGAATAATCAGGGTCTAAAGGCGGGGGACCGGCCGGCTCCCTGGGCTCCCCAGCCGGCGGCGTGAGGCGCGTGAGCGACATGACAGAGAACTGAGGGCATCTGTCCGAGGTTCCCGCCAAGCTCCAGTCTTTCAGAACAAGCGAAGAGGCTCCGCCCCATCCCGGGCCCGCCCAGACCACGCCCCCGACACGCCCCTTGAGGCCTGGACTCAGTGTCATGTTCATGTAAAGCCCCGCCCCAAACACGCCCCTCCAACGTCCCAGCTTATTCGCCCCGCCCCCTCTAAGTGCCGCTCCGCCTAGACCACGCCCCCCAGACGCTCTCCTCCACCCCAAACCCGAGAGCTCCCAGTGTCGCTCCCAGTGTCGCTCCCTCACACCGAGAGCCGCCCTGGCCGTTATGCGGCAGCTGAGCTCTCCACACGTGGGTCTGCGGAGTTGGCGAAAATCACGTCAGGGGAAAGGAGCAGCGCCCTCAAGGGTCTGGGCGACAGCGCCCATTCTTTCTCCACCTCCGACAGGCGAGGCACCAGAGGCAGCCTCCACCCCGCCTCAGAGGCCCCGTCGGGCTCCCCGAGGCGGGGCCGCTTAGTGGGGGGGTGGGAATCAGGGTCTGGAGGAGGCGGGGAACCGGCCGGCTCCCTGAGCTCGGCAGCCGGCGGCGTGAGGCGCGTGAGCGACATGACAGAGAACAGAGGGAATCTGTCCTAGGTTCCCGCCAAGCTCCAGTCTTTCAGCCCAAGAGGCGAGGCTCCGCCCCATCCCGGGCCCGCCCTGGCCACGCCCCCGACACGCCCCTTGAGGCCTGCACTCAGTGTCATCTTTAGGGAAAGCCCCGCCGCAAACACGCCCCTCCAACGCCCCAGCTTATCCGCCCCGCCCCCTCTAAGTGCCGCTCCGCCTAGACCACGCCCCCCGGGCGCTCTCCTCCACCCCAAACCCGAGAGCTCCCAGTGTCGCTCCCAGTGTCGCTCCCTCACACCGAGAGCCGCCCTGGCCGTTATGCGGGCTATTTTTAGCGCCTCTTGCTCCAGCCAGGACCGTAGCTGCTCTAAATCGTTTCTTTCCTCTGTCAGAATCTGCATTATTTTTCTAATTTGTGAACAGAGACGGCCCGACAGGCGAGGCACCAGAGGCAGCCTCCACCCCGCCTCAGAGGCCCCGTCGGGCTCCCCGAGGCGGGGCCGCTTAGTGGGGGGGTGGGAATCAGGGTCTGGAGGAGGCGGGGAACCGGCCGGCTCCCTGAGCTCGGCAGCCGGCGGCGTGAGGCGCGTGAGCGACATGACAGAGAACAGAGGGAATCTGTCCTAGGTTCCCGCCAAGCTCCAGTCTTTCAGCCCAAGAGGCGAGGCTCCGCCCCATCCCGGGCCCGCCCTGGCCACGCCCCCGACACGCCCCTTGAGGCCTGCACTCAGTGTCATCTTTAGGGAAAGCCCCGCCGCAAACACGCCCCTCCAACGCCCCAGCTTATCCGCCCCGCCCCCTCTAAGTGCCGCTCCGCCTAGACCACGCCCCCCGGGCGCTCTCCTCCACCCCAAACCCGAGAGCTCCCAGTGTCGCTCCCTCACACCGAGAGCCGCCGTGGCCTTTATGTGGGCTATTTTTAGCGCCTCTTGCTCCAGCCAGGACCATAGCTGCTCTAAATCGTTTCTTTCCTCTGTCAGAATCTGCATTATTTTTCTAATTTGTGAACAGAGACAGCTTGACATTTCAACTTCTCAAATTCAATGTTTTCCTCGGGGAGGCTTCCCCGCGGCAGCTCCCGAGCGAGCACCTTTCCAGTCACACCCTGCAGCTGTGCCAGCGCCGGGGCCAAGTCTCTCTGCGCCGCATTATTTTTAATTTGTGAACAGAGACGGCTTGACCTTTCAACTTCTCAAATTCCCTGTTTTCCTCAGGACGGCTTCCCCGCGGCAGCTCCCGAGCGAGCAAGCACCTTTCCAGTCACACCCTGCAGCTGTGCCAGCACCGGGCCAAGTCTCTCTGCGCCCCGAAAAGCCGCCTTAAAGCTGCTCATCGCCTCGGTGGCGCTTGACATCGAATGTCCACTTCACTAGGAAAGTACAGAGACAGCTTGACATTTCAACTTCTCAAATTCAATGTTTTCCTCGGGGAGGCTTCCCCGCGGCAGCTCCCGAGCGAGCACCTTTCCAGTCACACCCTGCAGCTGTGCCAGCGCCGGGGCCAAGTCTCTCTGCGCCCGGAAAAGCCTCCTTAAATGCTGCTCATCGCCTCGGCGGCGCTTGACATCGAATGTCCACTTCACTAGGAAAGTGTGTTGTGAGGGAAGGACAGTATTTCAGGGCAAAGTGTGTGAAAATTATTACCCAGAACATGCCTGGTCTTCACTTTCAGGCTGTAGGAACAGTTTTCCCACCTGCCGTGGGGCTCCTTCCCCCAAGATTGCGGGTCAGGTCACCTAAAGAAACAAAGTCCATGCTTCAGCAACGCCAGTTCTTGTGAGCAGAAGTAATAGAGCTCTGGCTAATAAGTTTCATAAAGGTTATTTTTCTTTTCCTTCAATAATTTCCTAAAATACTTTATTATTTCCAGTTCATGGCTGAGTTTTGTCAATTCCGTGGCCACAGAGTGATTTTCAAAATGTGTGTTATTATTACATAGGTGTTTATTAAGAAACATGTCATTACTGTTCAGCAGTCAAAAACCTCAGTCCCCTGGTTGGCTGTTTCAGAGTCGGGAGGTCTCAGGGGCCCTGGTAAAACAGGAGTAAGAATTACAATAATGTGAACAGGAACCCCCATTTCAGGACGGGGGGCGGGGGCGGGGTGCGTGCAGGATGGAGCTGACACACTGCGCCAGGCAATGCAGCGCTCATCGGCCTCCCATCTGATAAATGCTCTCAGCACGTCACGGTTCTGATTCTGGGCGTTCGGTATGACGTCAGCTTTTACATTCCTCCCGAGAAACGTTTGCTCACGTGTGTAGAAAGCCTTGCGGTAGCAGCACTTCATCAACACTCTGGCTACGAAGGTGGCGGAGGCTCAGAGGATCCGTCTTTCTTTTTTTTAACATATTTTATTGATTTTTTACAGAGAGGAAGGGAGAGGGAGAGGTAGAAACATTGATCAGCCGCCTCCTGCACATCTCCTACTGGGGATGTGCCCACAACCCAGGTACACGCCCTTGACCGGAATCGAACCCGGGACCTTTCAGTCCGCAGGCCGACGCTCTATCCACTGAGCCAAACCGGTTAGGGCAGGATCCATCTTTTTCTTAAACTGGAGGCCCGGTGCATGAAAATCGTGCACTCAGGGGTTGTCCCTCAGCCCAGCCCTCTCACAGTCCGGGACCCCTCGGGGGATGCCCGACTGCTGGGGACCCCGCCATCGCCGCTGCGCTCGCCAGCTGTGAGCTGGCTTCTGGCTGATCGGCGCCTCCCCTGTGGGAGCGCACTGACTACTGGGGGGCAGCTCCTGCATTGAGGGTCTGCCCCCTGGTGGCCAGTGCGCGTCATAGTGACCAGTCATTCCGCTGTTTGGTCGATTTGCATATCAGCCTTTTATTATATAAAGGATTCCGCTGCCTTTTTCATCTCAGAGTCTCCACAATTCCGCATTCCATCCCCATGCAATGCAGCCCATCCTCTGTATCGCGAAGGCAGATGAAACTGGTGCACGAACAGGACATTAGGACCGAGCTTTCTATGTCAGTGATGCGAACCTTCTGAGCTCAGCCTGTCAGCATTTTGAAAAACCCTAACTTAATTCTGGTGCCGTGTCACATATAGAAATTTTTTGATATTTGCAACCATAGGAAAACAAAGACTTAGATTTTTGATATTTATTGTACATGTCCTTGACCGGAATCAAATCCGGGACCTTTCAGTCCGCGGGCTGACGCTCTATCCACTGAGCCAAACCGGTTAGGGCAGGATCCCTCTTTTTCTTAAACTGGAGGCCCGGTGCGTGGAAATCGTGCACTCAGGGGGCGTCCCTCAGCCCAGCCCAGCCCTCTGGGAGTCCGGGACCCCTGGGGATGTCCCACTGCCGGGACCCCCGCCATCGCCGCTGTGCTCGCCAGCCATGAGCCGGCTTCTGGCTGATCGGCGCCTCCCCTGTGGGAGCGCACTGACCACTAGGGGGCAGCTCCTGCATTGAGGGTCTGCCCCCTGGTGGCCAGTGCGCATCATAGTGACCGGTCGTTCCACTGTTCGGTTGATTTGCATATTGGCCTTTTATTATATAAAGGATTCCGTTGCTTTTTTCACCTCGGAGTCTCCACAATTCTGCATTCCATCCCCATGCAACGCAGCCGTTCTCTGCATCGTGAAGGCAGATGAAACTGGTGCACGAACAGGACATTAGGACCGAGCTTTCTATGTCAGTGATGGCGAACCTTCTGAGCTCGGCCTGTCAGCATTTTGAAAAACCCTAACTTAACTCTGGTGCCGTGTCACATATAGAAATTTTTTGATATTTGCAACCATAGGAAAACAAAGACTTATATTTTTGATATTTATTTTATATATTTAAATGCCATTTAACAAAGAAAAATCAACCAAAAAATGAGTTCGCGTGTCACCTCTGACACGCGTGTCATAGGTTCGCCATCACTGTTCTATGAGAACACGCCACAGCTTTGAGGTCCTGGACTGATTTGTATGTAACTTGGTGTTTGAGTGTTTGGCTACACAGCTGTTGGTAGTTCAGCTCCCAACCGTTCTCCAGCTTCTATTCCCACAGCACAGCTTGCCTCCCTGCAGCACCGAAATCCTCTCCGCTCCTTAAATACATAAAGCCCTTTCAGGACTTCAGTCGTCGGTGTGTGCTGGTGCATTTGCCTAAAGTTGAAAAACAGATCTAGGCAGCCTTGGACGACTGGCTTTAAGTGGGAAATAAAAAGTGACCTAAGACCCTGGAAAGTACAGCCCTGCTTCCTCAGAGACTAAGGACGCGGAGAAATGTCTCTAGAATAGGAAGAGCTAGCCAGTCAGGATGCAAACCAAGCCGGGTCTGGGAGAAGCAGGGATGGTGGTGGTGATGGTGGGGGTGAGGGTGGGGGGAGGGCACAGGGCGGACAGAGGGGGATGTGGCGATGGACAGAGACTCTGCTTGGGGTGGTGAACACACACCACAGCGTACAGGTGACGTGTTGTGGAATTGGGCCCCTGACATCTGTATAATTGTAACCAGTGTCACCCCAATAAATCCAATAAATAAACAACAAAAGTTGTTTTAAAAAGTACCCAGTCCCCACCTGCAGGACCACCTCCAAGACCAGCCAACACGCCTTTTTTCTGCCTTAACTCCTTATTACCCAACAACCATGAGCTCCCAAATCCGTCAGAATCGTTCCCCCAGGTGGAGGCTGCGGTCACCGCCTGGCCACCTGCCTCTGCGGGCGCCACACCTACCTCTCCCTGGGCTTCTATCTCCACAGGACGATGTGGCTCTCAGGGCAGGCAGGGGCCACTCCTTCCCGAGTTGATGGAAAAGAAGTGCGAGGGCGCTGAGCGTCTCTTAAGTTGCAAAACCAGCGTGGCAGCCGCATTCTCTCCAGGACGTGCAGGAGCCTCCCAGGATGAGTGGGCAAAGTTCAGGACGCCATGGAGGCCGCCCTGGCCTCGGAGAGGAGCCTGACCCAGCCCTTGGGGAGCTGCAGGCCCT
Organism: Myotis brandtii; assembly: GCF_000412655.1. NCBI lineage: Eukaryota > Metazoa > Chordata > Mammalia > Chiroptera > Vespertilionidae > Myotis > Myotis brandtii. Next base: position 2,737,717 of record NW_005371287.1, read on the forward strand.
GGGTTCTACCCTGCAGACACTCATCTCTGCGACTTCCTGGGAAACCACTTCCGGGGGGAGGAGGTGAAGCTCATCAAGAAGATGGGCGACACCTGCCTCACCTCCGCAGGCTGGGCCCAGGCTGGGGGTGGG
>NW_005371287.1:2737894-2748203 GCF_000412655.1 Myotis brandtii
GAGGAGGTGAAGCTCATCAAGAAGATGGGCGACACCGGCCTCACCTCCGCCGGCTGGGCCCAGGCTGGGCGGGGCCAGTGTCTCTTCGAAAGGCGCCCCCTCCAGCGCCACCAGGAGCCTGTGGAGCCCGAGGCCTGTGGGCCCCTCTGCCTCCCCTGGGGTCTGGCTCTTACCTGAGCTTCTCCCCGGAACTACTAGCCATTCTTTCAACCCCCTGAAGCCCCCTCCCATGCATTGGACCAGGTGAGACAATAAAGCTTTTTGCAGAAAAAAAAAAACAAAAAAACCTGTGAAAAGGCACAGGTTTTCTTGTTTTTTGCTTATAAAATCTCTGGTGGGTGGAAACACAAACACAGAAAAAACTTATTTCAGTTCAAACAATATTTAGTACAGAATATATGTCTCACCACTGTGCTGGATGCCATGCTCTTCTGAAAAGCACTGGCTTTGTAGTCAGAAACACTTAAATACGTATGTGTTGCTCTGCTGAATAGACTTCTTACATAGTAATGTAATAGCACTATCTTTTTCCACTTTTACTCTCCAAACTCCTCTCTGGTAGAAGGATTAAAAAAAAAGAAGACAAGTATTTCAACTTCTGCATGCCATTGAAGAAAAGACCTCTTACGCCCTAACTGGTTTGGCTCAGTGGATAGAGCGTCGGCCTGCGGACTGAAGGGTCCCAGGTTTGATTCCGGTCAAGGGCATGTACCTGGGTTGCGGACACATCCCCAGTGGGAGATGTGCAGGAGGCAGCTGATCGATGTTTCTCTCTCATTGATGTTTCTAGCTCTCTATCCCTCTCCCTTCCTTTCTGAAATCAATAAAAATATATTTTTTAAAAAGACCTCTTACATTGGGTTTGATTTACAAATGAATTTCCTCAAACGATAATTACCTATACTTGAAGTACTGATACAACATGAAACTTTGTCAGGAACTTCAACATGAAAATAAAATATGCCAATTTAAACTCCCAAAGGAATAGCTTGTGTGTCTGCAGTATAGTTGTACTGGGGGCTGACAAATGGAAGGCTGGAATCGTGGCATCATTCACCATTTACCCTTTCGGCAGCCCTTGTTTCCTAGTATAAACCGCCAAGGTCATAGGGTTTGCCTATAGTCTGATTTTGAGAGGATTGCAAGCTAGCAGAATTTTCACTGGGCAGTGTCATCATCAAAATGATCTTAAGTAGTAACTTCTTGAAGATTTTTTTTATTGTTTAATATGATTAAGCTTTTATTTCCTGATTTTGGAACTAATTTCACAAAAATTAATTTGAGTAACAAAAATCTTTAAATCAATAGTATGTGGATTTCAGTGTTACCTGCATATAGACAATCACTCAACGTAAGAAAATATTTTACTTTCTCTTAGAAAATATAAAAGGGAAAACTATTTAAACTTTTACAACGGCCTTGGAAAGCTACGATCTTGTCCATGGTGGCTACCAAATGAATAGTTAGAGAAAATAAATTAAGTCTAGCACAGCCTTCACTTGTCAGTAGGAAAAAAAAAAAAAGGACAACAACATAAAGAAGAATATAAGCAGATTTCTTGGCTTGCAAATGATTACATTGGTTGCCAAAAGATGGTTCAGTTCCAGTGTCTAATGTCAATTGTAAAAACTGTTGCCCAGTCAAATAAGCCTGGAAACTCCCTCTGTCGAGTCTAATTTCCTCTTTCATTCATAAATCTAATCACACAGTGTTCATAAAAATTAACCCAAACACTATGCCTCTTCTTGTTTAAATACTTTTATAATATATTCACCATATCTGGCACAAACCTATAGTGAATAACAACAATATAATCATCAGCTGGGAAATGTCAAAATGCATTTTTAAAATCAATATAAGAACACTGCCACTGTTAGGGGTTTTGTAAATGGAGAATTATCTATCACACCCACTATACCAATTATGAAACAGTATCATTATTAAGTTATAAAAATAATCTTCCCAGTTATCAGAACTCCCAACTGAATTTTAATTCTTCTAGATTGTAAAAGCATCAAAAACTAGTCCACTGAGAATAAAAACTAAAGAGAAAGAGGGAATTGGCCAACCAAATAAATACTGAGCTCTATTATAAATCAGGAACTTGACATTTTGAATGATACAAAGTAGAAGTATAAGACAGATCCTGTACTAAGTAGCTTTACAATATAGTTGGATATTAAAATCTAAAAGGAGCCCTAACTGGTTTGGCTCAGTGGATAGTGTCGGCCTGCGAACTGAAGGGTCCCAGGTTCGATTCCAGTCAAGGGCATGTACCTTGGTTGCGGGCACATCCCCAGTAGGGGGTGTGCAGGAGGCAGCTGATTGATGTTTCTCTCATCGATGTTTCTAACTCTCTATCCCTCTCCCTTCCTCTCTGTAAAAAATCAATAAAATATATTTTTTAAAAAATCTAAAAGGAAAACTGTGTGTCACAGTGATATTTCATTTAATTTTCTGCTCATATTAAGTATCTTAAATCTACTGGCAATTGAAAAGAAGGAAATATCACTCTGGATATTAGTCAGGAAAGTCTTCATGGTATTTGAATAAGACCTTGAGTAAGTAGGAAAGGTTACAGCTATCCAAATTCAGCAATACACTATAACCTGACTTTTTGGTAAAAATATACCAATCTGTTGTAAAAGTCTTCATTTGGGGGTACAAATTTGGGTGGAATTCTAGGAATACTTCACATTAGAGGTCAGGAGATCACTTTGGTCTGGAGATGCCCCTAGTGAGAACAGGAGATCTTTGAGGAAATCTTGTCCTGCTTAGACTCAGTTAAAGAATTCTCTTCTGCTCTAACTTCAGACCTAGGATCTGGTCAGAAATCAGCACCACAGCCTGTACTTGACCCAGCCTTAGTCCATCCCACAGAAGCAGAGCATCACCATCACCACCAAACAGTACAATGTTGCTCTCTCTGAAGGAAAACTATTTTGTCATTAATCAGAAGAGATTTGTCTTTGGCACCTTTCCACTCATTTGTACCATTTCAATAAAATGCACTGCTCACACAAAAAAAGTGTGGTCCTTCCTACAGGAAGGACCAAAAAGAAATATTCAGATGAGAAACTGAAAAGTGCACTTACCTGACAGCATCAGCAACATTGTGTTTTAACTACCTTAAGGCTCCTGGACAAGGCTTTCTTAATTAGCTTAAGTGACCCTACAAGTTCTTTTACCAGGTGCTGGAGAGATACAGACTCACCAGATAAACACTGGTGTTTTCTAAAGACAAGTATTCTTTCCTTTAGACCAAAGTGACAAATTATTCACACAGTACATGTTTTAAATAACATCATTAATGGTCCATTCTCTTAGATTAATAGCTTTATTAGCTCCTAAAGAGAAAGAGCTTCAATCCCTTTAAAAAATCTTTAGGAAGACCTATTTTTACAAATGCATGTTGAAGCCATAAAGACCAAAGAGTACATTTTAGCTCTTTCAAAACTGACCTTCATCCACTGCATTCAAATTGCTTTCAAAATGGCCAGGATCTCAAGTTTCAATTACATATTTTTCAAGTAGTACGATGATGTATGGAAATTTTAATGTTTCCAGATAGCAGGATTTTTAATAGAATATGGCTTTTACAGATTTAATTTTGGGGCTGTATCTATTTGTGAATGACCCTGGAGGTTATAACGACAGTAATATGTCATTTTGCTAAAGTACAATTGTGAATCTTATATAACTATGAAGCTGGTGCCTGCAATTGAGAATGAAATTAGTATAAGTCTTAGTCAACTGATCACCTTTGTGTGTGCAGCTCAATGTAGCTTTGTTGTTCTTAATTTATTATCTTACTAGAGGCCCAATGCACAAAATTTGTGCAAGGGTAGGCTCTTGCAGCTGCCCCAGCTGCCTCACGGCCCTGCAGCCCCAACCCCCGCCCACTGGTTGTCCAGGTTGTTATACCGTTTGGTCTAATTAGCATATTAGCACTTTATTATATAGGATTTAATACTCTATAAGTAGGTAGTTATGGTTACACCAACTAAGCAATTTTATTCTACAGTGATATTTGTGTATTGGAGAGTCAGGAAGGTCTTAGGACATATCCCTCATGAATATTAAGGCTATATAATACATTAAAGAAATAATACAATTAATATGTTATTTAGTTTTATTCATCCAATTCACAATCAGAATCAATAAGGTCTACGGTCAATGAGTGTTTCTAAAAACATTAGATGTGCTGTTATCCTATTTAAAAACAAACAAACACATTATATTGGCAAAGTGTTATATAAGTCTAATTTCAAAATATTGTCTAACATTAGGGTTATTAATACTCACTTTTATTAGGACATCTATAAACTAGCCTGGGAAATCTTAAACAGAATTTGTATTACTTCTTGCACTGGCACTGTGATCAATGTACCTAATCTGATTTTCATGAGCAACAATATGAAAAGTCTCTAAGGAAATTATTTTAAATGAACTCAAAACCAAAACCATGAATTTAATTTAGTTTTCGATAGGAAGAAAGTGGCTCAATATCATCTTAGATGCAAATTAGCTCTATTAACTTACTCTGCAGAGTTTTGTGGGTGACTAATATCTTGAATTTTTGAGCTACAGAGCCCTACTTTTAGGTAGAGTTTTAATATGTCTCAGTTTATCAATGAGGAAATTAAGTCATGCAGGTAACTTAATTTGCCCAAGACCACAAGTAGCAGAGTTGCTTCATGAATCTATGTTTCTTAATTCAAAGTCCAGTCATTTTCATAGAAAATAAAAAGGGGGAGGGGTCTATTTGTAGAAAAGAAAACTTTATCTTTCTATTATCTTGCTACCAGCATAGTCTTTATTGAAAACCTAAATGTCAATTGCTGTATTTAAGTGCAATTACTCTCTGTATTAATTTCCTAGGCTGTTGTAACAAGATTTCACAGAATGGGTGGCTTAAAACAATAAAAAATTTCTTTTCCTACAGTTCTGGAGGCCAGAAGTCTGAAATCCAGGTATCCCTGGGGCTGATTCCTTTGGGGGCTCTGAGGAAGAATTTGCTCCCGCTGCAGGTGGTTGCTGGAAACCCCGGACATAACGCCAGTCTCTGCCGCCATAGTCACCTGTATGTGTCTCTGTCTCTGTGTCTTTACCTTCTCATAAAAACACCAGTTATTCTGGATGTAGGGCCCATTATGAGCTCATCTTAACCTGCAAAGAACCTATTTCCAAATAAGGTCACATTCTTAGGTTCTACATGGACATGAATTCTTGAGGGCATGCTATTTAACTCAATACTGTACATCTTCTTACCTAATAGTGATAACAGTTAAGAAACATTTTTTTCTATCCTGAGTTAACTGACTCTCCTTTGGCTTATAGATTTTTTAAATAATTTGCCCTGGCTGGTGTGGCTAAGTTGGTTGAACACTGCCCTGTGCATAGAAAGGTTGCCCGTTCCATTTCTGGTCAGGGCACATGCCCTGGTTGCAGAATCCATCCCTGGCAGGGAGCGTGCAGGAAGCAGCTGATCCATCTTTCACTCTCACATGGATTTCTTTTTTTCCTCTCTCTCTCCCTCTCCCCTCTCTCTCTAAAAAATATCAATTAAATATTTTAAAAATATATTTTAACATTTTATGGATCATTAATAAGGATTTTGAATTTGAAGCTATTACTGTTCCCTTAATCATTGACCAGATTCAAATAATTTCAAAATTATGACATGCTTTCCTATGGACTCCAAGTTTATTGTGTTAGATATGATATTTAATTTGTCTGGTGTTTGATTTCCTCAACAGCAAAATTAAGCTACTAGTAATTAAATTACCTACCTCACAGGACTATTATGAAGATTAGGTGGAGAATATAATGAGTATATTGAATATTATAAGAATATTGAAGAGTAGTATGCATTAAGAAAATCAAAGATGTTATTTTTAGTTGTAACAACTTTAGCTGTGCTAAATAAGAGTTGCAAAGTTCTTGGTACATGGCATCAACATTTTACCAACTGAAGCTATAGATTGAGATCAGTCATCATCTCCTTTGGGGTCCCTTTCACAATCTAGGTTCTTTCTCTCACAAATATTCTGCCATACCTTTGTGCTTAGAACAGAATTCAGAATTTATTAAACTGTTTTTTAATTATCTATTTACTAATCCATTTCCTGGAACAGACTGAAAGCCTTTTATAGGCAGGGCTATATCTTTTTTTAAAAAATACATTCTTATTGATTTCAGAGAGGAAAGGAAAGGAAGGGAGAGGAAGGGAGAAAGAGAAAGAAACATCAATGATGAGAGACAATCATTGATCAGCTGCTTAATGCACGTCCCACACTGGGGATTGAGCCCACAACCCAGGCATGTGGCCTGACCAGGAATCGAACCATGACCTCCTGGTTCATAGGTCCAACACCCAATCACTGAGCCACACCTCTGGGCAGGGCTGTGTCTTATTAACCTTGAACCTTCATCCTCTAGCTTTAGATAGTCAATAAATATTTGCTGGATAAGGACAGTAGTAATAGCTGCTACATTTGGTTCACTTTTATGGTACATTAAAGGGGAATTATTTACCATTAATTCATTTTTTGAAAGCTCACAATAGACTACCTCTTCCAGATTAACCCAAAAACAGGAGAACTATACTTGATATATTGCCCATCAAAATATTCATGAAAATACAGAAAAAGACAAAAACAGTCCCTAACAATGTAAACTAAAACTAAGAAAATTCGATAGATAAGTTTGAGGGCAATTTCAACTTGCATTGTAAAATGAGTTATACCATAATAGTACCTATTTCACAGGTAAATAGGGTTGTACAACATTTATCTTGCATTTATCCACTTTTTGGGTGGATAAAAAGGTAGTAATTTATAGAGAAGAAATTATAATATTAATTGTAATGGGGTGAAGAAGGAGGAGAAATTGAGGCTAACTGAAGAGTGGCATCTGGAGATATTACTGATATATACATTGCCTCAATTTCCTCCTCATATGTAAAATGGGTTATAATAGTGCCCATTTTACACATAAATAGGATTGAACACTGTTTGGTACAAAGTAGGTGTTCAAAAAGTGCTAAATAAATGAATAATGAATGGACCCAAAGGAATTCAACCTCCTCATCCACTACTGAACACCATCATGAGTTACTTGCACAGGGTTGTTGTTGGTTTTTTTCTCTTTTAAAAAATCATGCAATCCACCCTCCTAGAGGCTATGATAACAGGTACTGAAGATACATTCTGAAAAAAATCTAAGATCCTCAATGGTCACCCTTTCTCTTCTTGAACCTCTTTGGGATGGTATAATGAACTTTAAAGGAGGAATATGATAACACTCAAAATGCGGAAGGCCACTATCTCTTTGCTCCTTCTGGAAGTTAGGTGAACATATAAACTCAATTATGAAAATCTTTTGGTGAAGGATGGAGGTTTTGTTTTTGTTGGTTGTCTCAGAGGAAGTGTAGAATTCATTCTTTTTATTTCATCTTAAATTGTATGCTAAGATTCTCTGTTGAGTTTGAGAGTTTCATTAAAAATTCAAAGAAACAATATTAAGGGAAATAGAGATTGAATGGAGAAACAAGGCAGTAAGGTCTGCTTTAGGCAAAAAGGGCTTTTGAAGATTCTTACGGATCAGATGGTCTCCAAAGTATCTAATTCCGGAATTTGAATGCCTGATTCCATTTTCAATGGCTAATTGCAACACAACTAAAAACAACTACAGCCCTAGACAGTGATGGCGAACCTATGACATGCGTGTCAGAGGTGGCACGCGAACTCATTTTTTTGGTTGATTTTTCTTTGTTAAATGGCATTTAAATATATAAAATAAATATCAAAAATCTAAGTCTTTGTTTTACTATGGTTGCAAATATCAAAAAATTTCTATATGTGACACGGCACCAGAGTTAAGTTAGGGTTTTTCAAAATGCTGACACGCCGAGCTCAAAAGGTTTGCCATCACTGTAGGCCCTAGCTATATAGGACTACCTAAAAAGTCACTGAAGAAAAGAAATAGGCTCATAGATAGTCTAACTCTGCTATCATTATTTCTTTTGTGTTGCCACTAAAAATAGTGGTAAACATTCCCAACTTCAGAGCGCTGCTGTGAATCTATAGGTTAGGCCCAAACGTGAAGGAAAGAATGGAATAAAATATTTTCTGTTCTTAAGGCTGTAGACCATACATTTGTCATAACCATTTCTGAGACTCCAAGAAACTTCTAGGAAACTCAAAGCTTTGACAATAATTCATTCAGCAGGGACTTAAGAAACTTTTATGGTGAATTGTTCAAACTTTAAAGGAAATTGGTGACACCGTCAAAAGTTATCTTTCAAACCGAATTTAGGTTCAATCATGGATTGCAGAGATAAATCAGGAGTGGACTGGGAGAACTGATCAACACGGTCCATTAAAACTGGGCCTTTTAATCATTCCCTGTCCAGAGAGGCATGGAGCTCTCTCTCTAATTGCATGGAAATTACTCCTTCATGGTTTTGCATCTTTTTAATTATTTTAGGAAAAAAACATGTAGAAGGAATACAAAATTATATGATGAAGCAATTTATGTGTCAGTAAAACTACTACTGTAAGGTTTTATTCCAGGTGATAACGTCCTGTTTGAGTTTAGGAGCTTATTTTATTTTGTTGGTCTATCCACATATTTTTTAAATGGGATAAAAAAATGAGGATAAATATAATTATCTTACATAATGCATCTCCTCTGTGAGGATTAATACTCTTAGCCTTTTCAAATAAGGGCACTTTACCCATACAAGAAAATTACTATCATTATTCTTTATGAATTTAAATGAGTATAAATCAGTTTTTCCAATTCCTGTCTCTTTGCATTTTAATGACGACTTTCCAACACTTAATCTTTCTTCCAATTTCCTAAATGCCCTCATGTCTTAAGTTCCACCCTTCTTGGCTCATTTATTTTATACACAGCATGTCTAATATGTAATATTACCGTGAGCTCACAAGATGACAAGCTTAGACCTGTTATACTGCTGCCATTTTGCACTTTTACTGTGATTCTCAGTTTTCATCTTGGCCATGCTACAATGAAAGTGAATGGGAAAATTAAATGAAGTTGGGTACACCTAAAAAGTCATTCTTTGATTTTATTTTGTTTATTTTTGAATCTGGGAAGGAGTGAGGTGGAAATAAGGCAACTTCAAGTAAGAATATAATTTGCAACCAAGGAAAGGAAAAATGGCTCCTCAGTTGTTTCTGGGCAAGTGAAGATTCTACAAGGTACTCCAGGAAAATCAAACACCCCCCTCCCTCCCTATAGCACCTTGCTTCCCGCCCTCTCCCATGTCCGGACTCACCCCCTCCACCCCTAAAAACTCTCCAGCGTGTGAAAGCTGACACTTCGGGGGTCTGCAGTGTGGGGCACCAGGCTTTAAGTCGTGGGACAGCGGCCACAGCTGGTGGCATTCTTCAGTGAACAGGGGCATTACTGCAGCCCCTCTACCTCAGGGCGGGCAGGCGGGCGGGGCAGCACGCCGCTGCTCTTCTTTGATCACCGGTGACACCTGCATGGAAAGAAAGAAAGGCTCCCCTATTTTTCAGCTTCCCACCACATTCCTGTCTTACAGTTCATTCTACCACCCTAAAAAGGGCAGCTGCTTTCTGTAATTAAAAAGATAACATTCCTTCGCTATCTTTTAGAATTGGCTTCCCTTCTGCGATTCCACTGCACACAAAACTCCACCTAAGGGCCTCTCAAAACATTTTTTTAAACAAAAACAAAATATTAATGCTTCAAAAGATAAGGTTACGCAATAGCTGGAGATTAAAGATTAAGATTAAGATAGCAAATGACTCCAAACAACTCTTCAGTGCAAATAGAACTAAAGAACAAACAACAAAACAAAAAAACCCCTGCCTGCCCCATTACACAAAGCTGCGTTACCAAAACGCACGCATCTAAACTCTTCCTTACAACAGAGCACGGTTTGAAAGTATCAGTGTTCATTTTTTCCTAAACACGAGTTCAAAGTAAGTTACCTAAAACCTCACATTGCCACAAAAGAGACCCCCGGGGCGCAATAATTAGATTCAGCTCTCCGAGGCCGAGAAATGGCACCGTGCCTGCTACAGTCCGCACGGATTGCAGTGCGAGACTCCTTCCGAGGGAAACCGGAGAGTCCCGCACACAAATGCTTTCAGTGGGCAAATCGACCAAAGACGGGGAATTACTTGGAAAGCTTTGGAGGCTGTCTCCGCCGCCCACCAAAGCTGCACAATCAGGACTAACTTTGCCCAGACCCCAGGCAGAGAAACAGGATGAATAGGCTGGGCGAGCCGGCTGCGCAGTGCGCACTGCG
>NW_005371287.1:2748334-2750207 GCF_000412655.1 Myotis brandtii
GCGGGAGAGCCCGGCTGGTGGGGAACCTGGGCGAGCTGGGTCCCCGGAGCCCCTAGCGTTCTGCCCCTTTGCGCGGTCTTCCCGAGGCGTCTGGTCCCGGGAAGCGAGTTCTTGGCTCTGGGCCGGCCAGGTTGGCATTTTGCAAGAGGCCAGGACGTCACCGCCCGAGGCCCTCACCTAGCTGGCTTTCCATTGCCACAGACTCATGAAGCAGAGGTGTGTTTTTTTCTGGTCGCTTAAGTAGCCTCAAGTTCTTCCAAACCTGACACCCCAGCTTGCAGCTAGGAGCATCTCTCTCCTGGAAAGAGATATGTCAGCCTAGAGCTGCGATTTTCTACCGGTGTGTCGCGGCCAGTGTGCCTCCAGAATTTTAAAGCATGCAATACCTATTTATTTAGTCAGGGGCACTGACCTCTCTTCCCTTTGTCAAATTAAAAAAAAAAAAATGACAACAGGCCACACAGTAGCTGTCCAGTGTGAATGAATCAAAATTATACCTTGTCTTTTTTTTGCTCATATCGGCAACAAGATATGTTTTTGTTTGTGCCAGAGTTTTAGTAATTAGTTTATGTACGCCACGAGGTGGAAAAAGTTGAACATCGCTGGACTAGAGCCCATTTGCCATGGGAGATGCTCTTGGTGTCCTCAGAACCAAAGGTTAACTCAGCTGCTTTCCTGCCAGTGGTGAGGTGTGTGAAGGCTCTCGGCAAATTGTAAAGCTCTCTGCTTAAGAAGGACATTGATCTTCATTGTGCCCCCAGAAGTTTCCTCTCTTTAAAATAAAATTCCCACCTGAATGTAAACTTCAGGAGGGGTTTTGTTCACTGCATTACTTCCAAAGCATAGAACAGTGCCTAATAGTCCGTAGGAAGGTGGCCAGTGATAATTGTTGAATGAATAAAAGTACAAGCATACACACTTGAGGAAACTGATTAGTTTGGAAACATCAGTGAATTCTCCTTGCTTTTCCTGGTAGGGAAGCAACCAAACATTTACTGGGCAGTGCTCTTTGCCAAGTCTTCTAGGCTTTGGCAGGCCAGTGGGGAGCAGAGGAGGCTGGCAAACATACATTGTTCAAGGACAGAAAAGGGGGGGGGGTATATGATCCCTTAGTTCAAGCCCTCAACCCTGAATTCCAAGGGTGAGTCATCCCCACCTTGGTCCCCCCCCCCCCACGTCCCACTAAAAGCATATTCAAAAGCACATTCAATAAGCATTTATGAAGTGCATACAGAAGGCACTTATAAACATTTGTTGATGGTTAGCATGATTTGCTCAAGGTCACACAGGGCAAGCCTCGGACCCAGCTCCTTTGAACACACATTTCTCCATCGCCTTTCTGCGCCTGGACCATCTGGGCACTGGGATACCACAGGGCCTGGCTCCCAGTTCTCTAGGATGAAGTGGCCATGCAAAGTCACCCCCGTGAGGGTTCCTTTGGGGAGCCCAGGTGATGGGCTCCCAGATGGCTGGGAACGCTTCCTTCTGAGAAAGGGATTCCTGCAGTTTGCTCCTTCATCTGCAGCCTGACCAAGGCTGGGCGGGGGGCTCTCTAGGGCTGAGAGCGGTGGGAAAAGCAGGATCCACGGGGCACATCTCTGGCCTCAGCCTTCACCACCGGACTCCGGGGCGAGGGGAACCCAAGTCCCCCTCCCTCATCCCTCTCCAGGTGCCGCTGCTCGGGGAGCCAGGCACCTTTTTCCTACCTACTTTCCTTTGGAGTTTCTGCTAAAATCTGGAGAATGGAATGCACCCGCGGCAACTCCGAGCCCCTCCAACTGAGCATGCGCCAGTGCCAGGCAGCTTTTGGTCAGCGACCGACTCCCGAGCATTCCGAGCCGGGGCTGCGGAGCCGGAGGGGCGGGGGGAGGAG
>NW_005371287.1:2750234-2785575 GCF_000412655.1 Myotis brandtii
GCTCCAGCGACCCCAGGTTTTCTATGGGATTCCCAATCTGCAGCAGCGATTTACCCGAGCGTGTAGCTGCGGCCGCCGGGCTTGGAAGGCGCGATTCGAGAGGGATTTAAGCAGCCTAGAGCTCCGGAGGGGGAAAAAGAGCGCGGCTTCGCCACAGAGACGGCTTAACCTTTTGCTCGAATTAAATATCTCTATAGAAAGACCTGCCGAGTTTTGCCGTTTTCGTTCAGTCTCCGTGCGCAGCGCTATAACTGTAAGTGGAAAACGCAGTCTTGGTTGCATTTCTGCATGGGTAGCGCAGCCAGTTGTCTGGGAGGTGCTTTGGCTGTTGTCACACACGTTTTTTTGCACACAGATGCGTCTGCATGCGTGGGGACAGTTGCTTTGGTTGATGCTGGCTATCTGGATGCACTGTTAGTCCAAGGGGGGCTATTTGGAATAATGCGGGGGGGGAGTGTTTATACGCGGCGTGTTTTAGAGGGTTGTCTTAGGCTAGATTTAAGAAAGGTGAAACGGAGGTGCTTTCTTAGTGTAAGTCTATAAATAGTAGGATTTCCTTACAGAGATTTAAGTAACTAACTGACCGATGGTGAAGTTTCCCGGTTGCTGTTAAAACTATTGAGCGGTTGCAGTCCAGTAGCAACCTGTCATTCGTGGGGCTGGTGCACCATTTTCCTCGCCGTGGAAGAGCAGGGGAGGTGTTTGCTAAGTCAAACTGAGTGGACGCGATGGTGTGGAAATCAGGATTGGTTTCCCAGCGGGATGTAAGTGTTGAGAACCACACAGCGAGACGCAACATAAGCACATTTCTCTCAGTATTTAGACATGAGTGGCTAATTTTTTCCCTTTTGGTTTTTCGTCACGATGGTGAATGGTCAGAAAAAGGAGAGATATTCCGCCGCACAGTCAGCCCTCTATTTGGAACAGAGTCTGAGACAGAATGAATGGGGGAGTCAGACCCAAACTAGTTACCTGCCTTGGCATCCGGTATTCGCCTTGGGGGAATGCGGGCATGGGAAGTGGGAACCCAGACGCGTTGCGTTTGGCAGTGTTTCTTTAAAGGAGGAAAGGTCGTTTTGGGTTTTTTGTTAAAATGGAGTGTTCCTTCCCAGACACGGGAGAAGTCTTTGCAAGGTCAACCGCGCTGTGGACATCGGAGGTGCTGGTGAACGGGGGGAGGGGGCGGCGGGAGGAATCGGCGATGCTCCGTCCGAGTGCTCAGCGCTGCACTGCGCGGATCCGCGCCCTGGGAGATGCCAGACTGGGAATCCATTTTTCAGAGTTGCCCTCCTGCCCATATTTTGGAGACTACAGTGAAATGGAAATGCAGTGGGTGTAGAAAACAAGTGTATACTATCTCTGTGTCACGTCCAACTTCAAGACAAGAGGAGCAAGGGAGTTGTATTTCTACATATTCATTTTTTTAAAAAAAATTTAAATAAATTTGAGATTGAGACAAATTAAAAAGGAAACTCTTGTGAAAACACATTTTATCTCCACTGCCATCAAAAGTGCCTGCATGTGTGAGTCATGGTGGTGGTGGTGTGTGTGGTGGTGTATGTGGTGGTGGTGGTGGTAGTGGTGGTGGTGGTGGTGGTGTGTGTGTGTGGAGTGGGGGGAGGCTTCCACATCACTAAACCTGAGCCCAGGAGTGCACCCCCATGAAGCTCGGGTGTTTGATAACCCCAGTAAATGCTGCACTGAAGCCGGCGGGCAGAATGGTATGAGGCAGGCAGACAAGAGCAGAGCATGGCCAGTGTGCTGGATTTCCATGGAAAAAGCAGGTTCAATTTCTGGGAAGAAATGAAATAATTTTTTTTTCCAAAACGGGGCAGATCATTACAGAGCTCTTTAACCATTTGTCAGTCCAACTATTTAGAACCTACTCAAAGGAATTTATAATTTATTTAAGTGTATGAAATTTGAAATAGAAAATTCGAGAATAACCTCTCCTTGGGAACCCAAAGTATAAATGATACTGCCTTCTCTGTGCCTCTCTTCCTTACTTCAGGGTGGAAGGAACGATCATCTGTCACAATTAAGCCACACTCCTTGTCATCACTGAGGCTGAACCAGCTCCAGGAGTGGTGCAGGTGTGCACTGCATTGATAAGTGACTGGTGGAGGAAGAAGGAAAATTTGGTATTAAAGTTCAGAGACGTTTCGTCTCAGATACTCTGGTTCACAGGCTGACAGTTATAGAGGATCACATCTGGCCCAGACCTTCAAAAGCATCTAGTCCAAATACCTTGTTTGTACAGATGAGGAATTGAGGCGCAGAGCCATGAGCTAGGGAAAATTCAATTAACTTCTGGCCTATGGAATAAACAATTAAAAAGTAATGTTGAATGGGAATGATCCCTTCTCTCTGCACTTTTAACATGCTCGGTGACATTGCTGACATCGTCAAATAAGTACTTATGTGCTCCCCAAACATCTTTCGAAAAGGTCCCAAGGGTTTCTTTTCACACCATAGCACTTCTCTGCCTCTTCTTACTTGTAAGGTCTCTTTTCTATTGCCCCTCACCTCTACTAGATGCATCTCTTTAGATGTTTAGTCTGGCCTCCTGGCCTCCTCTGCACCACAGTCAATTTTTTTTTTTTTTTTTGGCATCTTTGGAGGTTTTAGAGAGAACTGGCAAACCAGTTAGATCCTCAGCTCCTGTTTGAGGACAGCCCAGCCCCATCTCCATCCCTGCCCTGCCATGTTTCCAGAATTCTTCAGAGCATCCTGCCTTCAGAGACACTGCAGGCGCATGCTCCTTCTTCTGCCTTCTTGCCTCTTCCTAAACTGCTGCAGCTTCAAGCACTGAGACTCTGAGGAGTGAGGAAGCTGCAGTGCAAACACACCGTGCCCTGCCAGCTCTCCCCTGCCTCCTAGAAGGCAGAACCCAAATCCAAGATGCCTGTCTCTGGCTTCCTTGGCAATGCTCCAGATGCAGCCACCTTCAGAAAAGATGGAGGGTGGGGCAACAGCAGGACTGAGAGAAGAATGCCTGACTGCTTCGAGCTGACCAGGCCCATAGAGGCCAGCAGTGCAGCTTCTAAAACCTTTCAAGGGCTTGTGCAGCTCTTCCTGCACAGCTTTCTTCTCTGTCTTGCTGGACAAGGACTGCGGCACCAGCAATAATACCTGCAGATGTGAGCCTTCTTCTCTTTCCTCCTTTTCTTCTCCTTCTCTCTCACTTGCTTTCTGTTTCTCCTTTTCTTCCAAAAAAATTTTTCCTGAGTGTCTATGTAATAAAGTTCTAGTCGGTTTTAAAATAATCCAGGTCTTCCTGTTCCTTCTCCCCAAATGCAATCACTCAGGCACTCAGAAAGATAACCAAAACTAACCAAAATGTCCCCTTGAGGGAAATGCCAGGAATTCTGACCTAGAAAAGCTGAGGCCTTCGGGGAGGCTGGTAGAAGACAGAGTCTGAGTCTCTCATTGGAGAGAGTAGCCAATCCCCTTGGAAGTTGTGGAGGAAGTAAGGCGATGCCTTTCTCAACACATTCACCTATTACCAAGCGAATCCACCCTCCCATCTTGGCAACCCTTTACTGAATCGGAAGGAGCTCTCTCTTGGATAGTCTGTTCCTACAAAGGCTGTTGGGTCAGATGACACCTGGTCTTGCTATCCCATTCTGAAAATAGGCAGGCCAGGATTTTTCTCAACACCAGGTAGCCTCTGCAGATAGCAGAGTCTTGGAGTTGCGAAGTGCCCTGCTTGGTCTCGCGAGGCTATGAATCCCATTCTGTTACAGGGTAACTTGATTAGAAATGCCGCCCTGGGCAAGCTATAGGTTTTCTGTTTGGGTTGCACATAGTTATGGATTCCAAACATTGGTAAGGAGCTCCGTGGGGAGTTTCACATCCATATCAAATGCCCAGTTTCCTAATTCACAAGAGCAATATATTTTAATATCATTCTAAAGGTCTTTTTCTTTACGTTGAGTGATTTCTATGCTCCTAAGATTCATCATTATTTAGGAAGATAAGAAAGTTCTTTTAGAAGGAATCACATTCAGTTAATCTAACATTGAAATTGACAATGTCCATTTCAGTTATATTTATTTATTTATTTATTTATTTATTTATTTATTAATATACTTTATTGATTTTTTACAGAGAGGAAGGGAGAAGGATAGAGAGTTAGAGACATCGATCAGCTGCCTCCTGCACACCCCCTACTGGGGATTGGCCTGCAACCAAGGTACATGCCTTTGACCAGAATCGAACCTGGGACCCTTCAGTCCGCCGGCCGATGCTCTATCCACTGAGTCAAACCAGTTAGGGCCATTTCAGTTATATTTAGTAGACATAAACATTAAATTTCATAAAATATCAAATGATACAGAGATAAATTAATAAATGATTGATATTTCTACTATTCCAGTGGTTAATTCATATAATTAATATAGTATATGAACTGGAAGGGAACCATATAAATTACCTAATCCATCCTTCCAATACATAAAAATACAGTATATTAAGGAACATTTTTATCTTAAAGACATAGCTACAATATGAAAGCACTGTCCACAAGAGCAGATATTTTAATGACCTTTTTCATATCTCTATGATGGTTTTTATAGTAGATACTCTATAATATTTGTCAATGAAATATTTGTTATAACAAGAATCAGTTGAATGTACCTTGTTAATTATATCAAGAAATTAAATCTTCTACTAAACGCCTGTGAACAATTAACATTGCTATAAATATCTTTATGTTACTTAACAGAAAAGAAAAGCAAGACTAAAGAAGATTTTATAATTTACTTCCAGTAGATATAAAGCACCTTTAAGAGTGCTTTTTAATCTACTCATATGAGTATCCTCCCTTTCATCTCTTACTAAGTAAAATCATAATCATTTTTACCTATATTCAAGAATTGTTATTAATAATTTAAAGTGATGTAAACCTAGCCTATGGTAGCTATGTGTACCACTCATTTAGATGATGGGTCTCTTGAGCTGTGGAATTATTTTAACATGTTCACATTGTGAAGGGGCCGTAACACTTCATTTCTCATTTACAGTTGGTTTCTAAAGATAACTTGTGCTCTCTTAAGTGAATCAAAATAGTTTGAGTTGCTCACAGCTTGAATCATTGAGAACTTCACAAATGGGGATCTTGGGGGTGCTTTAGAAACTACTTAATGAATGAAACAGAAATGGAATAGCAAATTACTGAAGAATCCTCAAAGAGGTTTGACACTTTAATAATAAGGTGCCTGTGAATACATTAAAGAGATGTTCTATACTCTGATCAGTTAACTTAAAGCATGCAAGTCAGATAATTTATAATTCTTATGCCTTCTCTGAATATCTCAACTGCCTTACTTCACTGTATTTCTAACAAAGATGACCTACTGTATAACCACCAATTGTTTATTTTTTTTAGAAGACAATGCACTGTATTTCTAACCATTTGTTGGATAATTTTTAGGTGAACAATCTATTTCCTTTTGTTCTAAATTACAATTAAGACTTGGAATACTCTCATTCACCAAGTGGCCTTCAAGCTCAATATAGCTAAGAATAATTGGTGAACTTTTTATAGAAAGTAGGTCTCTCTTAATTAACAAAGATTTCATTTTTATGAAGTGTTACTCATTAAAGGGAAAGTGTGCACAAATTAGTTAAATTTGCCTACAGTTATTATAGATCTGTTAAGTGAATCCTATTTTTTTTCATTCTTACTCATATAGCAACTTTCTGAAAATGGAAATCTGTCACTTTAAATGTACTTTTTTAATCCTTTATTTGGATCTTGTTTATTATCTCTTAAGCTCTGAAAGACTATGAACTTTTGAAGAGCTGAATGTAAATAGATTTTTTTGCAAATCATTAACATGTTAAATGTGCTTTGGAGCCTGGATGAATTTTCTCTAATTCACACAAGTAGGCCCTAATATTTCTGCTCTTTCATATTTCAGGATGTTTAGGGCAATTGAAGGTTTCTTAAAATAGTAGACTTTGGTGGTAGAGGAATCTGTGGTGTTTTATATTTTGCATTGGTTTTATTAATTTTTGATTAGTGAGTTTATTTCTGAAATGCAATCTTGAATTATTAGTGAAATGCCCCATTGGAGGCCCATTAAGCATTATCAATAAAGTTGACATGCTTATTAATATAATATTTTATTTTTAATGTACCAAAAGACTGCACAAGTCTGACTCAATTTGCAACTTCTGCTTGATGGAATTGTTTGGCATTTGATGCTATGAGTTAATGGAAGACTATCAGTTTTGTTTATTGCAGAAGTTCAAGTGTTTTTTAAATGTATACATAAGGTACTTTCTTGCTCATGAAATATTTTTAAAAAAATCAGTTTAAATTTTGTAAGTTTAACTACTTATAAAGGTATTTTTCCTCAGAATGAGATGAAAACCATTTAATTTTTCCTCATTTTTCATTTGTAAATGGGAAAATTCCTCAGCCCTCACCAATGTTTCAACTGGCTCAAAAGAAATTAGAGGAAATGTGAACAAGAATTTTCAAGATAGATATCTATATATATAAAAAGCTAAGTGACCGTCCAACCGTCCAACGTCCAGTACATATGACATGCACTGACCACCAGGGAGTAGATGCTCAACGCAGGAGTTGCCGAGCTGCGGTGGCTTGGCAGTGGCAGTTCTTGGGTGATAGATCCCGGAACCAGAGAGGAGGGAGCCCGATTCCTCGTGGGGGCTGCGTGATTCCACCTTTGGCCTTGGCTTATGTTGTTGCTGGGGTACTGTCTGCCCCGTATCTGGTTTACTGCCAAGTTGTGGTGACGCACTCTGGAATCAGAGAGGTTAATTTCCTTTCAATGTGCACGAATCCATGCACCAGGCCACTAGTACTTAGATAAAAATTGCCAGTTCCACTGTTTATTAGTTCTATGACCTTGAATAATTGTTTAACCTCTCAGCCTCAGTTTCCATTTAAAATAGTACTTCAGAGAATTCTTGAAAAGTAAAAAGAAGACTATATATATATATAAAATGTAACATAATGCCTCGTTACTAAAAATGCACAATAAATGATAGTTATTATCATCCCTTTCATGAGAAATCAATGGTTCATAAACCACTTTAGTCTCTGAACAGTAGTAATCCCATTCGTGGTGGAACCTCTGAATAAGAAATTAAGCTATTAAAAGCATTGAACAGTTAATAGTGCTTAACCTACAAAATAAATAACTATTGAATAAATGTGCCGAGGACTGTGTAGTCACTGTAGAATCAACATTAAGATACCACTGGAGCCTTCAAGGAATTTATGCCTAATGAGAAAGACAGATAAATGAATTCCAGTAAGTCAAGTGAAGTAAAAAGGTGGTATAGATGCATACAGGAGAGAATCTATAGAAGAAATACCTGAACTATATAGTGGAAAGTACAGAAAACTGGGAGTCATTAGATGTGTTTTAGACATCACACCTGTGCTGTAGTCATCATAGGTGTGAAGTCCTAGAAAAGTTACTTTTCTGAGTTTAGTTTCCTTGTATGAAAACAAATATGAAATTACCTACCTTCTCTAGTTAGCAGTTATGAAATTGAGATGACGTTGAATATATTCTGTAGATTATATAGTGCCATGTAATGGTAACAATTTTTTTAAAATATATATCTTTATTGATTTCAGAGAGAAAGGGAGAGGGAGAGAAAGATAGAAACATCAATGATGAGAGAGAATCATTGATCGGCTGCCTCCTGCACATCCCACACCAGGGATCGAGCCTGCGACTCAGGCATGTGCCCTAACCAGGAATTGAACCTATACCTCCTGGTTCACAGGTCGACGATCAACCACTGAGGCATGCATCCTGGGTGGTAACAAATTTATTATTATCACAACTTTAGAATTTTAGTTTATCTTTTATAAAAAAATTTAAGACTCAAAGTACTGATCTTGTGCAAATTATTGCATCAAGGTTATATCTGCTACTTCATCACTTAGTTCAAAACTGAACTGAGAAGAGAGAGATTGAATTGGATCTAAGTGGAAATATATGTTTAAATTAGACTGAACTTTTTTAATACATAGAAAAAAAACACTTTTCTGTACCTGAAACTGACCTAATTTATCATCCTGGGATGGGACAGGGAAACACAGTAGAGAATATTTGAAGCAGTAAAGAATAAAGCTATATAGCCAACCCATCAATAAACTGGTTATAACAAGAGCTGTACAAAATGGCATATGTTTTGTTCATAAAACAAGAGGTCTTGGCAAAGGGGAAACGGGAAAAGGATGCCATTCTTCCACAGAGGTGCTCTGTAGATGACCAGCTACACAGGAGTTTTATATCATTCACCTTTGGTTGTTGGCCAATATCAGGTTCATCTGAATATTGTAAGTTATCTCTGGCTAAGTCATGAGAGCAAGGAAATGAAAACAGAGATCATTTATTTTTGTAATAATATTAACTAGCAATGTAGTAAAGAACTTAGAATGTATAGGGCACTATGGTGTATATTTACACACAGTACCTCATTGAGTCCACATTACAGCTCTGCAAGGTAAGGATGCTTCATTTTGTGACTAAGTAGCTGTGTCTCAGAAAGTAACTTATTCACGGTCACACTTTTACTAACTGAAAAGGTGTTATTTAAACCCAAGACTTGCCCAGCTGGCATGGCCCAGTGGTTCAGTGTCAACCTATGAATCAGGAGGTCATGTTTTGATTCCCGGTCAGGGCACATGCCTGTGTTGTGGGCTCAATCCCCAGTGTGGGGTGTGCAGGAGGCAGCCAATCAATGATTCGCTCATCATTGATGTTTCTAGCCCTTTCACCTTCTCCTTTCCTCTCTAAAATCAATAAAGATATATTAAAAAAAGTAAACAAAAAAATAAACCCAAGACTTTTTTTTACTATGGAAAGCGTACACATTCGAAGGGAATAATGTACCAGTAATGATCTCCCACGTACCCATCCCCCAGCTATAACTATTATTAAGGTCACTTTTCTTCCCCCTCCAGTAGGTTAGTTTGAAAAAATTAAGACATTATATTATTTCATCTACAAATATTTAAGTATATATCTACAAAGACTCTTTAAAACATGTCCACAATACTGTTACACACCAAAAAACAAAAAAAAAAATTAATTTCATCAACTATTTGGTCAGTGTTCAAATATCATACGAATTGTTATAGTTTATTTAAGTCAGGTTCCAAATAAGGTCATACATATCCCAGTTCGCTAATAGAGAGCAGCCTGTTTTATACAAGAAATTTATACAATACCTGTTTCTCTCTAGAGAGAAGTATGGTATGGATGAAAGAGACATGGCTTTAGAGATGAGTGTAGTCACTCTGAGAAAGTTATTTAACTTTTGTAAAATGGAAATTATATCCCTGAGATTAATTGCAAGGACTAATAACATAATGTCTATGAAAGTGCTTAGCACAGTCTCTGGCATGTATAAGGTCTTCAATGAATGTTAATGTCCCTTCCTTAAAAAATTTAAATGGAAAAAAGGGACTAACAGGCCAAGAAGCTTGAGGAAACTTCTTGGAGTACTTTGGCTACTGATTCCTTGAGATCTCTCCCATTTTGTTTCTGGATGGGAATTTGACCACAATTGTGCCAAAGTGGCTAATGACTAATGGCTCTGAATCCTTCCCATTGCATGTTTATACCTTTGTATAGTTTCCCCACATGAAAAGGAGGTGTATTTGTGGCTTTAAGATGATCTAAAATTCAGAAAAATGACATTATTGTAAAATATTTTTAACTTCATGTCAATTCAAAATAATACAAAAATTAAAGTATGATATGTTATCAGAGGTTGCGGGGGTCATAATTTAAAAAATCAACAAATAGAGGCAATTAATCTGATTCAGATTTGAGTTTGTTTTTTGTTCATATTAACTCGGCAGGTCATTTAATTCCTCATGTCTCAGTTTCTCAGGGTATAAAATAGAAGTTCTGAATAAAACAATCTAAATAATCTAAAGACTAGACATCAACAAAATGGGAAAATTTAAATAAAACTGGACTATAAATCAGAACCAAATTTGAATTCTGACTCCACCACTTAATGGCTGTGTGGCCTTAGGCAAATAATTTAATCTTTCTGAGCCTCAGTTTCTTCATTTAAGTGTGAATTTAACCTGTCTCACAAAATTGTTGCAAATCCTAGAGATAATATTTATGAAAGGCCCAGCAAAACCCTCGCATTGAATTGCCACTCAGTTTTTAATAATGAAGTTGTATTTGTTATTCTCAGAGCTTTTAAGTTGAGAAATTAAATGAATTCATAATCAAGAAGTTTACAGCTGAATATAGCTGACGTGCTAGCTCCTAAATTGGGTACATCTAAAACCATTTGTGAAGGTAAATGGGTACTCTTTCTAGAACATGAATGTTTGAATTCAGAACATTGTATTTATGAAGATTCTTAGCACAATGACAGTGGCATAATGTTCTTGTACTGCTTGTGCCTGCTTATTTAAAAAACTAGAGGCCCAATGCACGAAATTTGTGCAAGGGGCTCGGCCCTCACAGCCCAGGCTGCCTTGCCCGGCCTTTGCAGCCCTGGCCAGCCCTTGCAGTCTCAGTCAGCCCTCACAGCCCTGGCCAGCCCGCACAGCCCCTCACAGCCTCTGCTGGCCCTCCCAGCCCCAGCTTCATCCGGAAGGTCATCCGGAAGGTTGTTTGGCTGTTCGGTCTAATTAGCATATTATCTCTTTATTATATAGGATGTAAAGAGACCAGCTTCTTCTATATTACATGGGAACCACTTAATAAAATGCCAACCAGAGGTTGCTGGTAAGAAGTATTTCGATTATAATAGGTCTATAAGGTTATACATCTGTGAATGAAAACTCACTGGAGATGTTATAATAGAAGGAAGGCTAAACATTTATCCAGTACTCCAGCTAGTTTCTCTGAATTGTAGCTATTGGCTCCTATGGTAGATAACCAAGAATCACATCATTTCTCTAAATTTAGAGCCAGCCTGGACACTGATTGTTTGCATGGTGATTGTCTCATTATAACAGTGATAATATTCCAGTTTTGTAGTTGTCTGGGAGTAGATATAAGGGCAGAATATTTCTTTTTTCATTAAGTGAAGAAGACAGATTACTTTGTATTTTTTTCAGAAGATTTTGTGTCTACTTTTGCAAACTCATTTGACATAACTCTAAGAACTAGAACTAAAGAGGGCTGCTGTTGGCATTCCATGCAATTCATTGTACAATAGTCCTTCAAGTCCCTACTCACACAACAGCTCTTAAAAGAGCTTGATTGTGCCCGGCTGGTGTGGCTCAGTGGTTGAGTGCTGACCTATAAACCAGGAGGTCACAGTTTGATTCCTGGTCAGGAATTGCAGGCTCAATCCCCAGTCGGGGGTGTGCAAGAGGCAGATTCCCTCTCATCATTGATGTTTCTCTCTCATCATTTATTCTCTCTCATCATTGATGTTTCTCTCTCCCTCTCCCTTCTTTTCTGAAGTCAGTAAAAATATATTTTTTTAAAAATTAGCTTGATTGAAAGCTGGGAATTTGCTCTTCTTAAGTGCTTGGTGATACCTTCTTCTAAGTAAAATAATAATACTCACTGCAGAAAATTTGGAAAGCAAAACATAAAAAAGGAATAAAGTCACCTACAATCTGTTACTTATAGGCTATATTTTCCTCCTTTGTAAGTTTGTTTCTAGTTGAGACGGCTCATTTCTTTAAATTTTATATACTACTTTTTTCCCCCTTAGCATGACCCTTGTAATTAAAACATATCACAAATGTTATCTTAAGACATTATACTCCATTATATGTATGGACAAGGTTTACCTCACTATTCTCTTTTTATTATACATTTTAACTTTTTAAATACCAGTGAGGGAAATATCTTTGTACACGTTACTCACTACCGTTTTAAGGGTAGCCTGAACAATATCCTTGACATAGATTTCTGGACATCTTTCATAGAATGAATAATCCCCTTGAACCTGGGCTGGCTGCTTAGTGACAGAGGGTGAGATTCTAGAAAATCATAGGCCAGAGGAGTCATAACATTTAGTATTGGGTGGGAAATTTGTCTAAACTATTTAGTAATTTTAGGGCCGACTTTATGAGCCAAAGACTGCATTCCCTCTGGAAGCTCTGAAAAGTCTCTTCTGACCAAAACCTATCTGCAACTGCCTGATATCCCATCACTTCTGTCACTTTGTTTTGGAACAGGAAATAGGAAAGAGAGCCAAATCTAGGCTGAGCTCCCAGAACACTGGTTCATACAGTTTTAATGGCATGCTTTGCTTTTACTATCATTATTATTACTACTACTACCACTATCACCATCATCCTCTTCATATCATTGCTAGTAGCATATTCCTCATCGGTCTGTGAATTCCTAGAAAGCAAACACAGGGTATGATTAATCTTTGGATCTCTCATTGGTCTAAATGAAGTGGGCCAGGTGTTAAATTACTGTTAAAATGATGGTATTTTGACCAAGCAGAATGCCTGCCTAGTATCTTTGTCTTTCAAAACCTGTCATCAAGCACACCAGCCAATAAAAATATATCCAGGATCCTATGTGGTTCGATGTCCATGAATTTGACATTGCTGGTATAAAGAAAAGGAAACCCCTGGATTCTGAATTTTGCATTCATTTTAAGTTGGTTTTAAAATATTTCTGTACCACAGGCAAGCAGTGTTCATGTGCCAGAGAAAACCCAGCATTTATGAAAGAATATTTTTACATCAGTAATTATAAAAACCATGTTTACTAAATTGCACAATCTAATAAAAAGTAGAAAATTCTATAATAATGTCAAGTCATCACTTGCTAAATAAATGATACTATTAAAAGTGACTGGCTGGCAGATGTGCTGCTATAAGGAAAATCATGGCTGTAGGGTCACACAGACCTGCATTCCAATCCCAACACTGCCACTCTCTAGCTGCAAGGCTGCAGTTTCTTTGCCTAAAAATGAAAACTGTTAGGTCTACCTTTCATAGTCCTTATAAAGATTAAATAAGATTATGAATCAGGAATACCTAGGATGGGCTGGGGATAGAGAGCGTATACAATAACAGATAGTTATCATTGTTATTGTTTGCAGTGATATGTGACTAAGGCCCCTAGGTCCTTTCAGGAGTTATTCAAATACTAGAGGCTTGGTGCACAACATTTGTACACTGGAGGGAGGTCCCTCAGCCTGGCCTGCACCCTCTCGCAGTCTGGACCCCTCAGGGGATGTCAGCCTACTGCAGAGGCGGGAGAGGCTTTCGCTGCGCTCGCCAGCCATGACCCCGGCTTCTGGCTGAGCAGTGCTCCCCCTGTGGGAGCACACTGACCACCAGGGGGCAGCTCCTGCATTGAGCATCTGCCCCCTGGTGGTCAGTGCGCATCATAGCAACTGGTTGTTCCACTGTTCGGTTGATTTGCATATTATCCTTTTATTATATAAGATAAACAAAGCTCTTAGACTGAACATCTATCTAATTGACCAGTGTATTCCCAGAGCCAACCCCAGTGGACAGCATATCATAGATGCTCAATAAATATGCATTGAATAGAACAAAGAACACCAAAAGGTCCCAAATGTTTGTCTAAGATTTGGAATAGGGAAGTGAGAATTTCTGGCCACATGAGGAAGAGATTTCAGGGGCTATAGGGTTTCCTCATGTGAGTAATTTCCACTTTTGACAGATTTTTACACCTTATGATGTTCAGGTGTTCCAAACTTCCAAATAATAGTATTTCTACTTTTGGTGATGAAATTGATACAGGGGTTGAGTAATTTGCCTAAAGTAATGACGTTTATGAGTAATAGCTCCAATATCCAAAACAGATCTGTGCTCTTTCTACTTACTTTACCTTCTTTTTACTATTTATTATGTTACTTTCACATGAGGTATTGCCTCTCTGTCTTATCAAATCATTCTTTTAACAAATACCTATTAAACATCTATCATTTGTCTAGTACTAGATATATAGGGTGATCTAAATCAGCCATAATCCCTGCCCTTATAGAGATCAGAGTCTAGTTAGAAGAACAGATATCAAACAAATAATCATACTATAGCATAAGATTATAAAAAGGATTAAGTACCATGGAAGAAAATTAATCAATGCTACAAGAAAATTTTAATGGGGAGACCTATTTTGAGCTGTTTGAAATAATAGATTCCAGGGAAATCCACTGAGGTCTAAATTTCCAACTCAACCTCTTGGGATTGCTGCTAAAACCTGTTTACAGCCTCTGGGCCTTGAGAAGGAGCGGGTGGTTGCTGTATTTCTCTTTGAGGAGAATGAGCCTTGCCCACAAGTGTTAGCATCTCCCATTTTTTTAAATATATATTTTATTGATTTTTTACAGAGAGGAAGGGAGAGGGATAGAGAGTTTGAAACATCGATGAGAGAGAAACATCGATCAGCTGCCTCCTGCACAACCCCCCAGTGAGGCTGCGCCCACAACCAAGGTACATGCCCTTGACTGGAATCAAACCCGGGACCCTTCAGTCCGCAGGCCGAAGCTCTATCCACTGAGCCAAACCGGTCAGGGCAGCATCTCCCATTTTATCCATCACTTGCAAGGCCTCAATAGCGAGGACAACAAAGCCATTTACCACATAGATATCCATTTAATTTTAGCATATCTCCAAGAGAAATCTCCATGATAACCATACCCTGATGCATAGCTCACTGGAACAGTTCCCAGATAGAGAAATCTGCAAGCACCTGAGTGTCAGGTGCTCTTCCCAAACCCTTCATCACTTCCATGTGATACAGACCTGTGGGTCTTTAAACATGTCCGAGTGCCTTCACAATTCCATTAAGTTAAAAGTATTTTATTTATTTATTCAAGTATTTATTTAGTACTTACTATGTACTCTGAAGATAGAAGACATTGTTCATGCCCTCTCAGAACTCACATTCCAGCAGTAGAGACAGGTATCGGTAGTCTGTTAAGAACAATCACGAAAGAAGCATAGAGTGCCGAGGACGCCCTTCTAGACACATAAACCCAGACCTCCACAGGGTGAGGATTGGAGGAGAGATTATTTGGGGTGTGCCAAGAGTAGGAACTAGCTAGGCAATGGGAAAAGGGGTGCGGGGAGCAAGGACCAAAGCAT
Organism: Myotis brandtii; assembly: GCF_000412655.1. Classification (NCBI taxonomy): domain Eukaryota; kingdom Metazoa; phylum Chordata; class Mammalia; order Chiroptera; family Vespertilionidae; genus Myotis; species Myotis brandtii. The sequence continues at coordinate 2,765,302 of NW_005371287.1, forward strand.
ACAATAATGGCAAGAAAATACTTTCAAATGCATTGTCCGACATAATGTTTTAAAGGATTAAAGAATCTTGATTGAATAAGACGGAAAGAAGTGTGGATTTTGTAATAAGGCTCTGTGACAAAATATTCTGAGTTACATGAGTTATTTTATCTGTGAAGTTTACATAATGATACCTGTATGACAGATTATCATGGTGTACATGTTATAAATATTGCCACATAGATATCAATTGATGCCTGGACTTTAGAGGTGGTAGTAATGGTTTTAATAATAGGGTCAATAATACTACCATGGTTAATTTATATTGACATACCCTCTAATCTTATTTAAGAATGCTTATTTCAGTTCTTCCCTGAAGTTGGTAATAATTAAGAACTTGACTGACTTTTGCATATCCCTATTGAGCACCTGAGCAGGTCGATAGGGGAACTTAAACTTGACCTTTCTTTCAAACAATTTTGTAGAGACAATCTCTTTGCATTGAGCACAGTCGTATAATAACTCCAACAGCTATCACTATCAAGAAGAGGAGCTTGTATTTAAAAATTATAGAAAGTTAAGGTATTTCTTTTAAAAAATATTAATTACTTCTTCAGTACCAGGGGCAAGTCTAGATATAAAGAGTGGTAAACAGGCCAAGTTCCTGCTCTTTTGGAGCTGACATTCTAGTGAAAGAAGTCAGTAAATGATCATATAAACCAGTGGTTCCCAAACTTATTTGGCCTACCGCCCCCTTTCCAGAAAAAATATTACTCAGCCCCTGGAAATTAATTTTTTTAAAAATTTTAATAGCAGTTACTCATTGCCCCCAAATGCACCTGTGGCCATCACCGCCCCCTGGATCACTGCAGCGCCTACCAGGGGGCGGTAGCGCCCACTTTGGGAATCACTGATATAAACTAATAACTACATTAGCTAAGTTCAGATAATCCTAAGGCTACAAAGAATATAAGGCAAAGTAATTGATAGTCAGTAGGAGTGTATTGAAGGAGAGACGAGTTTTAAAAATTTAAACAGAAAGATAAAAAAAAAGTGACATTTGAGCAGTGACTTGAATGTTGAGAAGTCAGCCATGAAAGGCCTTAGGAAAAGAGAATTCTAAGGAGAAAGGAAAACTAACGCAAAGGACCTAATATGAGAGTAAACTTGATGTGTTAGAGACAAAGCCACAAAGTGAGTGTGGCTGTGGCATAGCAAATAAGTGTTATTGATAGGAGATGAAGTTGGAGAGGTAGGGTGACCATACACCCCAATTTGCTTAGGATAGCCCTGAATAATGCCTGTTATCCTTGCATAAACAATAGCACCTTCTTTCATTCTCAAAGTGACTTCATTGTTTTTGCAGTAAATAGTTTAATTATAATGACTGTTCAATATTGTATGTCTGCTTTTTCCACTTAGAATATCATAAGTAATTTGCCATGTTTCAACATAGAACTCACAGTTTTATATTCCTTGGTATTAATGTGCCATAATTTGCTATACATTTCTGTAATGGGGAATGGTTATAGTTCTAGAGTATTTTTACCATTATTAAATAATGCTGCTTTAAATATATCCTGTGTATCACTTTTTTTTCTCTTGGACTATTTCTTTAAGCTAGCTTCCCCTGGAATTAAAAGTGTTGATATATAAAGCTTCTTGATTTCTAGTATTTTTTTGGTGGGTTGCAACAATATACAATTTTACTGTGCTCGATTATTTGTAGGATTGAAGTTGGCCAAGATATTTCATCTTTTGTTCATAATCTGTTCATATTTGTTGCCCAGATTTCATACCCTTTCCCCATTTATTTTTAAGCATATTTAGTACTTAGAAGACATTTATGTTGCATATTTCCCCATTTTGATATTTGCTTTATTCTGATGTTTTTAAACTGCCTAAGCTTTGAATTTTTATGCAATTCTATCTATTTATCTTATCTTTTATAGTTTCTGCCATTGCTTTTAATGTTTAGAAAGCCTAACTTAACCTTAATAAGTAAGTTAAACATGTTTTTGGGTTTTGTTTTCATTATTTGTGTTTACTCTGGCATGAATTATCTAGCCACATTCCAATCATTTATCTCCTCTGATTCTAATGGTTTCCTTAATAACTGTATTGGTTTTATATTCAAAGCTATGTGTATACATATGCAATAACTATTAACATTTGTCTAGCATATTTTCAGCTTCTAATTATTATCTTTGACTTAATTTTTGTATTAAACTGTTTGTTCCAACTGTTAATATTTTTAAAAGGTGGTATATAGTGTGATTCTATCTGATGTTTTTCATCAAATTGCTGTAAAGTGGTGATGATAGCATCACTTACAAGATTATATTCCCTTTTCCTCTTGTTTGGAAAAATTTCTTTCATCATATATTAAGTAATTATGTATAGCTGGATCTATTTCTAGACTCTCTGTTCCTTTATGCTAATCCATAAGTCTATTTTTGTGCCAGTAAATCCTTCACTTATTTGAAAAGAGCTCAAATTTCCTCCCTAAAGTCTTTGCTTCTCTTGGCTAAAAATTCTCAGTACCTTCAACTGCTGCTTTTGTATTTAGTATCCAAACCTGTCCCCCACCCCCTAGGAATCAGAAGCTAGCAATTGTGAAATAATGGACCAAGCTGTGGAGAACCCTTAAGTTGCCTTCCTTGGGGAAAAAATTACATAGATCAGGGCACCATCCAGGCAAGAAGGAGAATGGCGAACTCTTACATTGAAATAATAGTTTTTGTCCTGGAGAATACTTTGTTGTTTCTCATCTCCTTTAAGAAGACAGAAAAGCTATCAGTGAATAAGAGAACTTCCAGGGTTCAAAAATCCTAACTCTACTGTTTTCTTGCTGTGTGATTTTGAACAAATGTCTTCAATTCTCTAAATTTTATTTTCCTTGACTGTGAAGTGAAGACGTAGTGGCATCTACTTCATAAAATTATTGTAAAGGTGGAGTGCATAACCCATGAACACATGGTAAGCACTTGATAGGCTATAATTATTACTGCTAAAATCATTTATGTGGATTTATTATTGCATTTAACATTTTGAGGTTGTATGTAATTTAAAGCTGAACGAACAAGGTAGGAAAGGTTCAGTAACTTTCCCAAGGGCAAAATCTAATAGAAGTGCTAGAATTGGGATCTCACCTCATATGTCTAACGCCAAGGCCCATGCTCCTTCCTGTAGATGACATTACTGCACAGCATGATTAAGGTTCTTATACCTGGTTCTTTGGGTTCTGCGCTGGTTACATAGATGCAGCTGCAAGTTCTTAGGTGAAGACAAATAGAAGGTTCAAGTATATGATTGTCTTGAGATTTCCTATGGTTTCACTATGGGAAAGTGTTATATTAATGGGAAGGAGAGATATGGTTTTATCCTAATCTGCAAATTACCTGATGAGGAAACATATCCTTTCAAGCTAAGTATTATTTAACATACTGCTCCAAGTGGCAGGACACAGGCCCGGAAGCATTTGTCATCCCCACAGGGTGGCGGAGGAAGCAATACTTCCTCTTGTTCAGCACACGTTACCTGTGCTCTCAGGAGGCCCGGGGACGGAAGGACGTGGGTAGAGGATGCCATGTTAGCAGCCTGGGCACACAACTGCCAAATCAAACAGAACTGGAAGGTCTAATTTTAGCCCTCTCAGCCTTGGCATTGTCCCTTTCAGTCAATATATTTATCATGTACCACAATAAAGTGCTTTGTTCCAGCCTTGCTGGATCCTTCACAAAGGCCCAGCAAGGACAGGGTGAGCATAAGTCAGAGCTAGAAACACATCAAAGACAGGAACCTTACTAGAGAGGGTCAGCACTCCCCTGGCAACCTTTGGTAAATGTGTCTTTTCCTCCCATCTTAGTCCCAAAAATCCAAGAAATGGGCACGTGGTTGACTCTTCTTCCTCCAGCTTCTTCTTTGTGAACCTTCTGTCGGCTGCTCATCAACAGGTGTCTTCACCCCTTCCTGCCTGGAATTTACAATTTACTCCCTCTCCTCATCCCTGCCTCACAAAGCCCACTTCTTTCCATATCTGGGTCTTGTTTTCTTTCCTGAGATGTCCTGGAGAGTGCACTAAATTAAGAGTTACAAACAGTGTCACAATATACAAACTGCCTCCACGGTTTGTTCCCTACAATGACCTGGTGAGTTGGGTGAGGGAAACTTTCATAGAACTTTCAAAGATGAGAAAACTGAAGCTCCAAGAGGCAACAGACTTTTCCTAAGGTCATACAGGAAACCATGGCAGAGTTGGGACTGAAACCCAGCTCTGGTGTTTTAGGGAAAGGTGTCCCATGAACCAATCAAAGCACAGAAAGGCCACACAGGCCATTTGGGAGGGCCCTGGAAAACTTTTCCTGAGGATATCAGCTGGCTTCATGGCCAACAGTTCCAGGTTGAGAACTCAGAATGGTGGCCCTTACCTTCAAGTAAATGTCCTTATACTAAAAAGAGAGTAGGGAATTTTGATCTACAGACACATCCAGAGATACTACTGTTTGCAAAGGAGAAAAATACATTTTTCATCTACCAGTCTAGGTTTTTGGCTAAGCTATACCCTGTAACGATAGACAGATTAATAGGACGAAAACAAGCAGAAGTCTAATAACACATAGGCCTCTAGAGTACATGGGAGAGAACTAGGAAAACTGAGTAACTCTTCAAAATGGCCCAAGTCACCACCTTAAATACCATCACCCGTAAAAACAAAAAACAAAAACAAAAAACGTTAGTTGGGAGGAAAGCCAGTGGTGGGAAGCTATCAGGCAAAGCCCAGAAATCCAGGTCAAGGTTGTTATGCAGATTTAAGTCAGCTGCCTTCTCCATTAATAAGAATTTATAGGGATTTGGACATCTGCCTGTTCCTGGTACAAAGAGGGAAACAGCCTTACAGATAGAGATTTCCCTTTATAAATGTGTCTTTTTGAAGGGTAACTTTGACTCTGTTTTCAGAGATTCTCCTATGTCTGCTATTTCTTAAAAATAATCATCCTAAAGTAATCCTATGCCAAAGCAGCATATTTTGCTGCGGCAAATTCTACTCTCCTTCACCTTTTTGGCTCTTTCCTTTGACCTTTAAATGGATCTCTCTCTGGGCCTCATTGAACTATCCTAGATCTGGCCTTAGGCACCCCGAAGTAATGACCTATGGATCATCTTCTCTTTGAATTTTCTATCTTTCAAATTTGAATCTCAATCATTATAATGAACATGGGATAGATTTTTCCTATCTTATATATCATTTAAGCTGTGATAACATTATCGCAATACTGTGTGTAACATTATTATACTCCATCTCACAGAAGGCAGCACTGAGCCTCAAAGATGCTTCCTAACATGGCTGTCCTGAATGTCAGAGACTCTGATCCAGGAATTCTCCCACAACAACACCATGTCACCCTATCATTGCTTCTCCCGGGTGCCGGGGGAGAGGGGACAGAGTAGTCTTGAGAGCCATGCTGAGGACTGGATTCAGAAGGAGGATATAAAGGCCACTGAAGGGGTTAAGCAGGGCAGTGACATGGTTAGATTTTATGCTTTAGAAGGTCATTTCGGCTATAGTTGGATTTAAGGAGGGCAAGACTGTAGATGGGGAAACAAGTTAGAAGATTATTGTGGTAATCAAAGTGAGACATAAGAAGATGGTGGCCTGATCTAACATAGTGGCAACAGAGAGTGGATGGAATTTGAAAAAGTTAGGAAGTACAGTCTACAAACTACTTAACTTGATGATTAATTAGATAAAGAAACGTAAAAGAGAGCAGAGTCCTCAATAACTACAGGTTCTGAACCGGTCCCTGGGCAGAGAGTGGGGCCATTACTCAGAGAGTAGCCCAGTAAGATAACATGTTGGGTCTGGTAAGTTATAGGATACAAAGGTGGACATGTAAGCAAGCTGATAGATATATTATCTAGTATTCAGGAAAGGCCTGCACTAGAGATCAATATGGGAACCATATTTACATTTGTATTATATGACAATATTGCATGAACATTTGTTGAATAAGTTTAGTATTACATCTCCTTCAAGCAGAACATTTTACTTTTATAAAGCCAACTTTATATGCCAATTTCAAAACTCTCTGTATTTGAGACCCACCCACAAATTATTTTTTAGAATTACTGTGCAAATCACAGTTTAGGAGCATGTTCAGTGCAAAGGGCTCTCAGAGGGGAAAGAGACTAAGAATCGGAAGACTTGAATGACTCCGCCTTTATCAGTAGACACTTGGACATGTCACTCGCCCCTCAGGATACCCATGTCCTCTGAGAACAAGGAGAGGATACGCACCACTTATGCTCAAGGCTGCTCCTAGCCCTGTGACTGGGGATGTGCAGGTGACATGGGCCCCAGGTCTGCACTTCTCTCTCACAGCTCCCTGCTGCTGGAGATAAGGGCCACGGTCCTACCCACTGGGACTTGGCAGCACAACCTAGATCGCAATCTGTTGGACAGAAGGCTGTGATTATTAATGAAAGCATTTCCTCTGTTACCTCACAGAACTAAGGTTCTGATGCTGCCAGGATCAGCCCCTTCCTTTCATAGAAACTGATTCTCAAACACATTGAATAGTCACAGACAAGCACCGGGAAGTAAAAATAAGATGCAGAAAAGTGGGTGGCTGCTTGAAACACTCCCAGATGAAAGGTTACCAGCTATTAATTAGCTCATACTTCTGTTCAGTGGGTGAGAAAGGAATTGAATGGGAACTTCACTCAATAGTTGATGCTTACTCAGGGCTGTGGGGTCCTCAGATGACTTGAATATGTCAAGTCAGATATGAAGCATTTTTACTTAAAGGAAGGAGAGTAAATAGGACCATGGTAAATTCTCCATGTCTCCCAATCTGTGTACTTCTCTTTATACCTATCAGACTTGATGTAGGTGTTGGGGTTAGGCTGACTCCTAGATGTCTAGGCCTGAATCTTGAAATGTCTACCTCTCTGCTAGAGCTGCCCAGTTTGCTGGGTCCTGTGATCAGGGCAATAATAGCCACTGTTTGTTGAACAGCCACTATGTGGAAGGAATTTTATGTCTTATCTCAGTAATTCTCATAACAACCCAATGAGCAATGTCATCATTTCCATTTGACAGATGAAGGAAATGAGGCTCCAATGGGCTGAGTAACTTGTCAGAAGTCATACACCTCGTATGCAGCAAAAGCACCATTAAATCCCAGGTCTGACACCAGCACACTTTTTTCTCCATTAAACTAAGCTTAAGTAAAAAATAAAAGACATTGCGCCCTGATTAAGAAAGAAGGGAACCCACAAGATGGGGTGAAAGGGAATTGAGCCTGAACAGAAACATTTCCAAAGTCATAGCCTAGCACTTGGGCATGATGTAGTCTAAGCTGTGGTTCCCAGGTACTTGGGAAATGTCCTTTGTTCCTGGGAAAGGAGAAAGAAGATGGCAGTTGGGTCTGACCCCTAAGGCTGATCAGTCCACTTGACCCCTTGCAGGTAGAGTCCATGAGCACTTGGCCACCTAATTACTAGGTGATTTTAGTTTGGAACCACCTAGGGAACCACTTAGTCAGATTCAAGGGCTAAGGTCCACTAGCAGCATCCATCCTTGGGTCAGGGCCACCCCATCCAGCAAATCTCCAGGGCCCCTTCAGGTTCTCAGTCCTGAGCTGTAGAGGGACAGCCTAGGGAAGGAGGCCACTCTTCATACCCTAGTCACAAGGACATGGATTGGCTCTTCCCATTCCTGCAGCGGCTAGGAACTTTGGCCCATCTAAGTGCTCCGGGAGCACTGGCCTCCAAGTCTTATTGCTGAGGCTCAGTAGCCAGGGCACTGCTAGGTTCTGTTACTAACTCCATGTCCCATGGCATAAGTCCCCTGGCCTCCCTGGGGCTCCTCTATTAAACAAGGGAGTTAGATCAGATGATTGATCCCTGGGGCTCACTTCTGCTTTCATCTTTCTGTATTTATTATACTTTCTGGAATGAAACTCTTGTCACCGGCTCTAACACTGCCATCAAAATGTGTTTCCTCATTTATTACAGATCAAATGAATACTCGCTCATCGTGAGTCCCCAAGAGTGCAGTCTGCGTCCCCACCTGTTTCATGCTTGTGGGCCAGGACCTTGGCTCTAATCTCATTAGGTTCAGGGTCTGAGAAAGTCTCCAGAGAACACCAAGAGAAAGGATTTCTCCCCTTTTCCGAAGCTGCTCAGGTCCACAGAGACAGCATAAAAGGCCAGCTTGTGATCTCTCCCTGTGTCCTGGGACATGCTGTTGGGGGGCTGTGAGCACTTGGCTTCCGGAGGATGAAGGAGAGAGGAGCCCAAAGAACCAGCGTGTCAGATATTTGCTTTATTGAAGAGAATACCCCACACAATGTGCTGGGCAACTTTGAGTCTGGTTTTCAGGGTGGTTTTAACAGTCTCTGGAAACTAGCAACCTCATGTCATTTGTTTATAGGATCCCAAAGGGTCGGTGATGGGAACTGTTTCAACACTTGGCACAGAAATAAACATGCCTCCTGGCTTATAGGCTTTGTTTGGCCTGGAGGCAGCTCGCTTAGGGGGTGGAAGGGTGGAAACACCCAGCCAGGTCAGGAGACAGGGGTTCTCACCCTGGTTCTGTCATCAGTGACGCATGGGATCTTGGACAACCTCATATTCTCCAACGTAAAACTAAAGGGCATAAAAGAGAAGAGCCCAGAGGTAAAATTTTTTAAGCTTTGGTCATCTTTAGTTGTGTGATTTCTAAATTCTTACTGCTAGTGTCCCCAATGCAGGATCTTAAAACCATATTAGGGATGTCACATGGAGGAAGGGAGGATCTGGGGTTATGTCTGTGCTGCCTTGGGTGTTTTCTCCTTAGACTTTGATTTTTATTCATGTTTGTATCGGTGCTTCCCAAATTGACTGAGGATCATATTCACCTGAGTAGCTTATTAAAAGTACAGAATTTCCTCAAAGAATGGGTCTCAGTAAGCTGTATTTTTAACAAGACAGCCAAGGATGAGTCTTGTTCTGGGACATGTTTGGGAAACACTGTTTAAGAACTTTTCACCTGGAATCAGTTAAAGGAGAAGTTGCCAGAACTAGTAAGAATTTGTCTCTCTGTTCCTTATGATCTTTAGCTCTTTGCTGTGAGCATTCATCTCACCATGCTCCCTATTCTAGGAGGTTTGAATGTCTCCTGCATTCAGTTCTCAGCCCTTCAAGATTGGAACCATGTCTTCTCTGTATATCTCACCATGCCCAATACAGGGCCTTTCTCACAGAAAATGCTTATAAATGTCTGCTGAACTGACTTACCCAGCGTTAACCAGGCCACATGTCATTATTGATACAAAAAGGACAGTAGAGAGCTTGTAGAGAGTGTCATGGAGAAAACAGCATTGGGACCAAGCCTTGCATAAGGAGTAAGATTTAGACGGGAGGTAAGGAAAAGAGAGGGCAATTTTGGCAGGAGTCTAAGCCTGAGCAAGGCTAGTCTCTTCCAGTTATTACCATGTTCAGGTGAGGAACACTTGTTCTATTAAAAGCTGAACTCAGGTAATCTGACACTAGAACCAGCTCAACTTGCAATCCAGACCCCTGTCAGGTATCCCATAGGCTCCAGTTTGAGCCCCTAAAGCCCTTTCTCTGCTGCTCTGAGTCCTACTTCCAGGGCTGTTTCCCTGTTGATGTGCTCATCTTGCTGTGTATCTGCACCTGTGCCTGAACTGTCCATCTCAGCCCCGCAGTCTGTACATGGATCTTGGCAGGCTGATGGCCAGATTACATGAGAGAAGCTGAACCTGATGTTCTGTGTGCCTCATTACATGCAGCAGGCCCTGCCATGTCCTGGGAAGCTGGACTTAGATATCAGCATGGATCGGGGACAACTCAGGGCAACACACACACACACACACACACACACACACACACACACACACACACACACACACACACACACACACACACACACACACACACACACACACACACACACACACACACACACACACACGATGCAAGTGGGTGTTGCTTGGCTCCCCTGCTGGTCCTTTTCCCTCTTCTAGGAAGTCTTCCAGTTTTCTCCTAAGGGCACTCTTACGTGCTCTGCCTCTTCTGCTCTGGAATCCTGTTATCAAGACAAGATAGAAGGTGGATGAGAAGAGGGAAAAATTCAAGGTAGCAAGACCAGCTAGAAGGTGGCTGCAGAATCCAGACAAAAGATGACAGAAAGCCTGTATTAGAAACCAATGGAAGTTCTTTCATTCTGTTCTAAGCTTTTTACGAGCTGGTTGAGCTAGAGTAAATTACTTAATCTCTCTGAGTTTAAAACTTCTCATCAGTAAAGAGGGGATGGTAATTACCTCTTTCTTACAGCATTGTTATACAGGCAAATGTGCACAAAGGCCTTCTGTAAACTGCAGTGTAGAAAAATTTAGTCTTTTCTACAGGTAAGTGGTCCTGGAATTTCACTCCAGGGTCCATCCCTGGTGGGGGCTCTCTGGCCCATCAGAACCCCTCCACCAGCCCCACTTTGTGCCTAGCACCGAGTTTCTCTTTATTGTAATTCAAGCAGTGAAAAATTCTTTGGGTTGTGGCTGGGCTGGTTTTTACCTTGTAGCCTGGAACTCAAACATAATATACCAGTTCCTGTCCCCTCCCTTCTAAGGTAACAAACACTCAAGTACAGACAGGTTCTCCGGTAAAAAATCCACACATTCGAGACAGCCAATTTGAAGTCTGGGACTCCATTTTCATATTTACAAAACTTAGGTTGCAAATCAGTGAATGGAAGGGGTTAGAATGGCCTTAAAGATCATCTGACCCAAATCACTTATTTTTCAAAGAGGGAAACTGAGCAACAGGGAAGGAAAAGATCTTACCCAAGATCACAGAATCAACTAGAAACAGAGCTGGGATAAATCTCCCTCCCCTTATCACTGGGAACTTGGTAAGTTTTACTTTCATTTTTATCCTTTCTGTATTCCTGGTCCCAAGGGAAAGATACTACTTAACCCATATCATTGCTGCCCAGAACAAAAGGAGTGTAGGTGGGGAGCGTTAACCCATGGATGCTTTTTCATTCACTTATCAAACATTACTAAGCATCGCCTTTATGCCAGGAACTGAGGGTACTGAGATAAAAAATGGATCCCACCTTCAAGGTGTTCAAAATTTGATGATGAAGACAGACAAGGAAACAACCTCCAGGAAAACAGACTAGTTTCTATACAGTTCAATGAAACATTCCTGCCATATGCTGCCTGCACTTTACATTTATATTATGGTTACATTGATTCTCTTCAGAATAAGATATACAAAATACCATAAATTGATGAAAATCAGTGACAAGGTCCTTAAGCATCTATTTCATAATGGTCAGTCCCCATCATTCATTCATTCTGTCAAAAAATATTTGTTGAGCACTTAACAGTGATGGCGAACCTTTTGAGCTCGGCGTGTCAGCATTTTGAAAAACCCTAACTTAACTCTGGTGCCGTGTCACATATAGAAATTTTTTGATATTTGAAACCATAGTAAAACAAAGACATATTTTTGATATTTATTTTATATATTTAAATGCCATTTAACAAAGAAAAATCAACCAAAAAAATGAGTTCGCGTGTCACCTCTGACACACGTGTCATAGGTTCGCCATCACTGACTTAGAATGAGGTACTAAGGATGAAAAGATAAATAAAAGACAGTCCTCTCTCTCAAGAAACTAAATAATAATGATCATGGAAGCTTTTACAAGGTAAGAGGGATGCCTAGGAGAAAGGATGCCTACATTGGCCTTGTAAAGTCAATGAAGGTGTCGCAGAGGAGGTGGCCTGTGAGCTGAAGACAATTAAAGAAGAAAAGGTCTGCTGAGCAAACACGGGGCATGTGATTCTAAGAAAAGAGAGCAGCATGTACAAAGCATGGACTTGGGAAGCATGTAAGACCTAAGACCTGTAATAGTTGATGGTTGCCAGGCATGTGAAGTGAAAAGACAGATGAGTAGGCAGGACCTGTGCCATGGTAGAGAGAGGGGGGCTACATTCTGTAGACAATGGAGAATTATTGAGAGTTTTAGGGAGAGGATTAGATGGTGAGGTTTATATTTCAGAAATTCATTCAAGCAGCCATGCAGAAAAAGGTGGCTTGGAGTTAGACAGCCCGGTGAGGAGGTTGGTCATTAATCTAGACAAGTTCTGATGAGGGCTTTGTCAATGCCACTTTGAGCCGGTTCAGAACTTGATTTTCTGAATGATTCACTCATTGCCAGACACACCTGCATGATGGTGCTGATCATAAAGTATAACCAAGAAGCATGAAGCTATGCACTTGATTGTTCAGAACTGTGATTCATGGTCCTGACAATGTTCCCTGCGTGTGTAAGAGACAACCCTCTTCCCAGGCAGCTGGAACAGGCTAAGGAATCATAAGTGATCCATGGAAAATCCAAGCTTTCCTGCACAAGAGAGAAGCTGACACTTTGACCTTCAAAAGGCTTTTGGAAGAGGTGGTTTTAAATAACCTTTAATCCATTTTTCCATTATTAATACAAATTCACGTCTGAGCTTGTGGTTTTCCAAAGAAGGCTCTGGCAAAGTGACTGATCTCTCTCTCTCTCTCTCTCTCTCTCTCTCTCTCTCTCTCTCTGCCAGGAGACACTGATTCTTCCTGCTTTTGCTCCGTCTGTTCCTTCACTTAACATGCCTTCCATTCACCTGTCTGTGATTGTGCATAGGCGTCTTGCAGATTCAGGTTCAAATTTTAGTTCTGCCACACACTATTTGTATGATCTTGAGAGAGCTGCCCTAATCCTTATTGCTGAGGTGTCATAAGGTCATAGGCAAGTTCATGAAGTGCTCACTCAACACAGCACCTAACCCAGAGCCAACACTCAGCATTCAGTAGCTCTTATTGTTAGGTGAGATTCTAGTTCAATAATGAAAATTTGTAATTCTCTAAAAAGAACAAAGTGACGTATTGAAAATTTTACATCTTTTGATTATCAGGATAACCATGAATTACAATTTTCTTACTCCGATTATATAAACCGGACACCTGAGTATTTACTTGATTTCCATATCCAGCTGTGGAATCCCACAGTAACTTACAATTAAGAGACAGTTGTTAATAAGAGACTTGGAACTTGGAATTAAGAGCAAGAGTAAATAGAGAAGCTCCATAACAAAGGGCATGCCTTATCCTCCGGGCATTTTCTCAAACCTAAGAGCCTAGAACACAAATGGCCATCTTAATGGGTTGTGTGCTGTTGGGATGGTGCTGAGGGGGAAGCTCATCTTAATGGTATCTTCTCACTGGGTTGTGTGCTGTTGGGATGGTGCTGAGGGGGAAGCCTTCCCTAGAGGGAGTGGCTTTGTGAAAGAATTGTTCAGTGTTAGGGCAGGTTACTGACAATGGGTGTGGAATCTGTTTTAGAAGAAGGTAAAAAATAATAACAAAGTATGTGATGAGATTATCTTTTCTGGTCTATTGCAAGTGTAGACCTGCCTAGAGCCCGGGAGAGAATTTGTCTCAAGAACGTTGAAGCACTAGGTCCACTTGGGTAAATTCTTCAAAACCTTACTCAGTCTCCTCTGAACAACTTTAAAGATCTTGTGACATTTTCCTTATTCTGGTGGTCCCTTAGATTTTCAAGTTTACTTTGACTTTTTAAATCAATCTGTGACTAATTTGTTTTCACTCTTTTTTTATTATAAAACAACACTAAAAGGAAATTTTACATAGTAATTCTTAATTTTCCTGCACTAATGCAACTATTTTAATTTTGGAGTATTTTTATCTTTGTTTACCTATTTCTTTCAGTGAAGCTAAAAGAGTTTTGTTATTATATTTGCTTTATTAAGGAAGAAATTGAAGATAAAGCAGTTAACATTGCCATAAGTGATAGACATAGTAAATGGCCAAATCAGGAGTAAAAATCAGGAATGACTTTAAACCTATGATCTGTTCACTGACACTCTACTGTGATAATGGCCACATAACTTGGCACATAATTGATGTAGGTAACATTGGTTCTTTTTCTTTCTTTTTAGGTAACATTATTTAATGTACTATTATTTTTACTTACTAACAGTAATAATAGAAGAATGGAATTATGTCAGCTGAAATTCACCAAATGATCTTTTGAAAAAGCCACCAAGAGTTGGTCAACACTGAAAGCAGTGTTGTTGGAAGTCTCTGAGGATGAGAAGAAAAATAGAGAATCAATGTGACTAATAAACATGAGCTGTTTCCATTTGGGAAAAAAATCTGAAACTTTAGAACTAGAACAACTGAGACTCCCTACCATTGCTGATCAGCTTTCCAAGCCACTTTTTGATCATTTGTGTATAAAGCCTTATTTTTCTTATCAATAATCTCAATATTTCCACAAACTAAATGTAGAATTAGGTACCTGGGTAGCAAATGAAAATAAACTTAATTCATGGAAAGAAAATATAAACAATGCCCATATACTTTACATGAGTAGCATAAAAAGGGACAGGAGCCTTCCCATGTGGTAACCAATGCCATGTGAAAGATGACACATGATGGACGAGGGTGAACTCTGCAGCCCTTTGAACTGTGAGAAGAGGGTTTTGTGCTAATCTTTTTTCTAGAATACCAAATAGAAGGAAGTAGACTTGGGGAGACTTTTATCAGATGCCCTGGAGGGAGTTCCCACCAAGGAACTGCTCAGAACTCCAGCTTGGCTCCTAATCAAGTTTGAAATAATCATAGCTGTGGCACTAATTGCATTAATTTGCTTTTCTTCAGGCAAAATGGGGAAACAGAATAGCAAACTGGCTCCCGAAGTGATGGAGGACCTGGTGAAGAGCACTGAGTTTAACGAGCATGAGCTCAAGCAGTGGTACAAAGGGTTCCTCAAGGACTGTCCGAGCGGGAGGCTGAATCTCGAGGAATTCCAGCAGCTCTATGTGAAGGTAAGTTGTTTGTTCATCAGGCAGAAGCATTGTCTTCATGAAATGCAGCTTCATGTGGAATTATAATTCAAATTAGCCAGTTTGTTTCACCCAAATAGAAAAATTGACAATTTAAAAAAAAATGCAAAGGGGTGTGCTTTGTTCCAGAGATAATAATTTCTGAACAAGAAGAGTAATCGTTCAATCAAACCACTGAGTAGAGTTTAGAGGATGACAGGGCTGGTAAAAGAACAGTAAAATTTCAGATAATCGTATGTGCTGATGATTATTGACAAGCTGCTAATTACACTATTGTTTGGCTTGAAAAGGCATCTGTATCTTTCTCAGTTAAAGAGAAAGTACATGGATTTTTTTTTCACTAAGAAAAGGCCTCCTATTTGCAGATAAGAAAAAAAATCCCTTCAACATCACATGTAGAAGGGTTAGGGGAGGTCTGGTGTACATCCAGGCATCAATGTCCACACCATGGGCTCTTAACTCAGCATTTTGTACTGTATGGAAGTTCATCTTTCCCTGGACCTGAGAGAAAACTGTTCCATGGAAGGTATAATTCCTACTGCAGTGGTATTATCTGGGTTTGTCTGAGTTTATCAGCTTAACTCGAGCCACTCTAATTTGTATCTACTTACATAATATTAGGCTTGTGGAAGAAATACATACTTTTTCTTTTAACTTTTTCTGAGTAAAATGACAAATAGCATAGAGTGATTTTATCACTTAAGTGTAGCAACTGTCCATTTGAGCAATCTGAAACACCCACCTGTATATATGTGTGTAGGATGATTGCATAAAATATTGAGCATTGTCATTGTCTCCTGAAGTTGAACATTTCCCATAGCCTGTACTCCAGAATTCCTTCCTTGCACTTGTACAAGAAAGGACATGTATAAGAATGCTCATAGCTGCACTGTTCACAATAGCAAATCTGGGAAACAACCCAAATGCCCATCAGAGGGAGAGTGGAAAATAAACTGTGGTATATTCACGGAAGCAGTCAAAACAGTTGAACTGTAGTGACACTAAAACATTAAGTGCAAAAAAGTAAGTCTCAAAATGTTCCAAATTAAACACAAATAACATTTAAAAATTTTATAAGATTACAAACAAATGCCATAAAGTCATATAAAAAGGAAAGCAAGAGAGTGATAAACACAGGATTCAGACTGATCGTTATATTCAGTGGGGAATCGGCAAGGGATGAGCTGGGGATATAGCCATGTGTTAGATATAAATTGTGTCAAAGTCATACCTATGGTTTTGGGTGGTGAATTTTCAGGAGCTTACCTATAATAATAAAAGCATAATATGCTAATTAGACCTGACGTCCTTCCGGACAGCCTTCTGGACAAAGCCAGGGCTGCAAGGGAAGCCGGTGCCGGCAGCCGGGGGAAGGAAGGCCTAAAGCTGAGCCCCTGAGAACACTATGTCTATAAAAAACTATGTCTATAAGTGTGTGTAGAAAGGTACACATATACTGGCATGGGTACTGTAATAAGACTACTGTGACATTTCTAAGAAGATCTAATTCATTTTTAGCATGTGAAGACCTTTTATATAAAAGTGTTGAGAAATGCATTTATTATTCAAGTGATCTAAATTGGTTTTGCAGAGAAGTGTGATGGTATGCACGTTCCTAGATTATTATACATACCACTCTGCATAGTTTTCAGTCACATCTTCCACTATTTTATCACCAAAGAGTTAGCCAGGGCCTCAGAACTGTCTTCACTATCAGCCCCAAGGAAAGCACAGACAAATGAGATTTGTCAAAGCCACTTCCATGTCACCGAAGGTCATGTAAGCTGTCACTCTGTGTTTAAGAGAGCTCCGTGTGCCATGTTCCTTACTGTTTGTTTGAAATGAGAAGTTTTGCCTTTGAAGACATAGTTGATTTGCAGGAAATTAGGTATTGCGTTTATATACTGGAAATACTCAGCACCAAAAAAGCACCAGCCTCAAGATGGGGAGAGAGGAGGATGTAAACATTAAACACAGCTCAGCGTACACAGTACAACTGACGTATATGTACTGACATCATCTCCCACCCCACCTCCCCAACTCCATGCTGGAGTAGATTTTTTTTTTGTTCCCTGAAGGGAATATATGACTTTCTGGATGGAATTTAGACTCTTGGCAGCTTCTTAATAGCCACATTCAAACTTAGCCTGTGCTCTTGTATCAAATAGTCAGAAAGCAGGCAAAGTCTTCCACTGCTTCCAAAATTGTCCAAGGACATAATACAAAGTAGAATCATGTAGGAAATATGCCACATGCACAGAAAAAAAGAACGACAAGTCTGATAAGCTAGAAGGGAGAAGCACAGAAAAATGTGGGTTATATAATGAGGACCAGGAGAAGGGCCGACAAGAAAAAAAAAACACACAAAACTTCCTTTAATGCTGCTGAAAAGTGCAAATATTCAGCAAAACACAGTCCTTCTCCTGATGAATAAGCACTTTTCAGGGGTTCCTTCTCGTTCAGTGTGGATGTTGAGACATCCTGGAACACAGCTGGGCCAGCAAAACTGCTGTGGCCTCTGCCCTCTTGTCTGTGCGGTCAGCCTGGCTCATCTACTGTCGCCTACCTGACCTGTTTCAGGCTCCCAGAGAGTC
Source organism: Myotis brandtii (assembly GCF_000412655.1). Taxonomy (NCBI): domain Eukaryota; kingdom Metazoa; phylum Chordata; class Mammalia; order Chiroptera; family Vespertilionidae; genus Myotis; species Myotis brandtii. The sequence goes on from NW_005371287.1 coordinate 2,782,799, forward strand.
ACCTCGCTGCTTAGAAGAAATGCTGATGAAGTATAGGGAGGAGCAGGATAATGAGAGACAATGCAAGGCCTGGAGCCACAAACCCTCAGCTTTAGAAGCCTTTGTTACCTAAATATAAAGGAACGCTTTCATTAAGTCTATGTTTAAAAAGGCTTAAAACCGAGGTTCAGAAAAATGAGGCAATTTGCCCACAAAAAGACTGAAGGTAAGAGATCGGACAATAAAAATTGTATGCTGACTCGTACCACAGCACAGAACCCTACCTGTCGACTGGATTCCATGGCAGCTCTGCCTGCACCCCTCCATCCCCTACACCATATGCCTGCTGGAGTGAGCCTTGAAAAACACAGATCTGGGCATGGTCCTTCCTAGTCTGATACAGGTTTCATTCTTTTGTCATATTGACCACAGTCACCTCATTTCAATTAACATAAGACCCAATGGCTAGCACAGAGCCTACTACAAAGCAAGCAGGAATCATATTGTTGAGTGAATCATATTAAATGCTGGCTGTGTATCTCCCTCTCAGAAAGCCTGTGGTGGAGGCATAGAAAGTAACTAAAGGACAGTCCTGCCTGCCCTCAGGATCTCACAGGCTACTCTGAAAGACACGGTTAACCACAATACAAGGCGGAATGACATAAGTGCTTCTTGGGGGGCAAAAGTGGAAAGAAGAGCTTAATTTCAAAATGGGATATTAAAGTAAAAAGTTAATTAAGGCAGTGATGGAGGACTTTTCTCTTAGCTTTTAAGAAGGTAAAATATCTCTAGGAGATATTTTTACTTTTTCAAGCTTCGTACCTGTGCACTTCCCTACACATTCATTTGTGAGAGTTTTAACCGCCAGTACCTCAGAATGTGACTGGATTTGGAGATAGGATCATTAAAAAGCTAATTTTAAATGAAAAGGAGGTCATTAGAGTGGGCCCTAATCCATTATGACTAGGGCCATAAGAACAGGAGATTAGGACACAGGCATGCAAAGGGATGACCATGTGAGGACACAGGGAGAAGACGCCCATCTAGGAGCCAAGGGGAGGCCTCAGAAGAAACCAACCTTACCAGCACCTTCATCTTGGACTTCTGCCCACCCCAAATGTGAGGAAATACATTTTTATTGTTCAAGTCACCCTGTCTGTAGCACTGTGTTATGGTGGCCCCAGCAAACTAATACAGTACCTGTTTCTTCTCTGTTACACACTTCTCACGTGCAAACCCAGATCCCTCTGTATCTGATGTAAGGACCCCCCGGCACACGCAGGAATGTCTGTGTCTCAGGTCCCAGAAGTTGTAGGAGATTATTTCATCATCCTCACCACAGCACTGCTGTGAAAGGGTGGGAAGGGAGCTTTTGCATTTTGTCACAAAGAACCAAGTACCTGATTTTTCCCCCCCAGGAGCATTTCTTGTTTCCAATAATCATGTGATTGCCAAGTTGAGATCACAAATGAAGATGGAGGGTTTGCGGTTTTAACTATATGTTCAGAGAAGCAGCCACAGTGTCAAAGTAAAACCTACCCTGGGGAAGAGCAAGCAACTGTGTGAGGGAGGATGTGTCCCTCTCCAAGGTCCTCTTCCTTGGAAGAGGATGCCCGTTTACCTTGTTCAGTCACTGTGACATGAAAGCTGAAGAAACCGCATAACAAAGCTGGTGGCGTCCTGGAAAGCCCCAAATGGATTCTGACTTTGTTTGGAGTTTGCCTGTCAGTCAGGATTGTTTGGGAGGATTCAGGCTGAGTTGAAAAGTCAGAGTCAGGGGGGTTAAAAATGGCCATGGGATTTGGAAACGGGCAGACTTGAGATTCAACCCCAGCTGTGCTACCTTTGCCATATCCCTGCTTCTCTGAATCTCTGTTTTCCTCATCTTTGATAGGGAAATAACAAGCCCAGACCTATCACCTCAATGGTGGACCCCAAAGGACAGAAGGGAAGTGAAAATGATTTTACAACCTATAACAAGATGTTTTTGCTCTCATGATTGATGATCTACTCAGTTACTCCAGAGTCAAGATGAAAAATGTGTTTGTTTTACATGCCAAAGCCAATGGCCGCATAAATGGTCTACAGAGGAGGATGTAAGGCTCTATTGATGTCTACAGTGTATTCTAAGGTAGGGTAGCAACCATGGCAAGACCTACCACAAGGCTATGCTAGCGTCATTCCCATCACAGAGCCTTAGACATTGAGCTCTGTGTCTTCCTCAGCACAACGGTGTCCACCAGGCCCCTGTTGCCATACAAGATGAAGTGTGACATTAGTTCATGTTAGAGCCAACCAAAGTGCTTTGTACCCAGGTAAGACAGATGGGTAGCTAGATTAAGGCACCTGGGCATGGGAAGGTTTCCAGATGTCAAACAGCCCAGTCCCTTGGACTGTGGCATTGTGGCATTGTCCAGGAGAGAGAATTCCCCCTTCTACCCTTCTTGCGTTCTTGCAGCTAGACTACTAATAAAATTGGCACAAGTTCTAATAACACGAGGAAAACCCAAATTATTACATGTACATAGGAGAATTAAAAGAATAATTCTCTAAGAGAGAAGTGTAGCAGGCTCTTTATATATTTTTTATTATATGAAGAAACAATATGTGGGGACTTTGACAAGACAAAAGAACATAGGTGCTGGGGTCTGTAAGTAGTAAGGAAGTCAAGTACAATGTGGGCTAAGGGCAGTAAATTAGTAAAACTGACAAGGGTTTGTTTATATTCGCTTCTCAGCCCTGGATCCTCTATCTGTTGCGATAAGGCTGTCAGATTCTTTTTAGTCTGACTGCTCTGA
>NW_005371287.1:2785789-2810195 GCF_000412655.1 Myotis brandtii
ATGGAGGTTCATTTCCTGCATTTATGCATTTATAGAGACAGAGGCGAGTTGGAGAGCTCCTCCTTGCTCTGGCAACCTCTCAAGTGATTTTAATTCAAAATAATCCATATGCCATTGTGGGATTACAATGGCTATTACAACATCGCAGCATCAGATTCAAATGAAATTGGAAAGTAAAAGATTTGGCTCAAAAAAGGTTTTTGGATGATGAGTTTTCAAGGATTCAGATTTTGCATGTTTGTAAAAGGTAATTAGGAGTAGGCCTCATTAAAAATTTGGGGGGCAGAGCTATATGCAGAACCATTTTAATTCTTTTGGGAAATAGACGTTACATAAGACATAAAATGTCATGGAGATTGGGCTGGTGAGGATGCTAAGATTTTTAGTGAAAACCTGGGAATTCATTTCCATTTGGAATGTTTCCCAACACGATCAAGTCTGCACTTCAACTTTAATTAACGTGGAAAACAAGAGCTAGGGTCTGAAAATCTTGAGGGATAGATGACAATGGAGTTCTAGTTCTGGGAAAACAAGGTCACATGTGAGGTTCCAAAGGCATTCGTCATGGGGAATTTTTCTCAGGGAATAGCTAGTTACCAGTGAGTCTTGCATTAGAGAGAGCATTAATCCCAAAGGGGTTGGAGTGATAACCTTCTCCTGTCTTGGATGGTGTGAAATTCCTTTGGATGGCTTCCACACCTTGGGAGTTTGCTTTCCTGTGATACAGCAGGTGTCAGAGAGCTATCAATGGTCATTGCAGCCATGTTATCCAGAGGAATGCTCTTAGATGATTCCTCGACTTCTCTGTTCTCAGGATAAGGTTGGAAAGAGCTCTTTAGAAGTCTTTCACTCCATCTTCTCCCCCCCCCCCCACACACACACCCGCCAACCTCTTTCCCACTTCCCCCAGCTCACCTCACCTCCAATTTACAAAGGAGGACACAGAAGCCCTTGGGAGGGGGAGGGGCATTCCACAATGGAGCAGTTTCTTAATGGGATCCACTTAACATCCAAAAGGATGGGTCCCAACTCCAGCCTGATTATGGAGGTTTTAAGCCAGGAAGACCAACTCTCCACTTAGCTATTATCTACAGCTAATTGGTAAAGGACAATCCATTTCAAATTGGAAATAGAGCCAAAGAGGAAGAAATAGCCCATGTCTATTATAGGATTGCACTTAAAGATACACAATCATGTCTGGATCTCTCATTATAAAGCTGTTTTGCATTACTGGATTTTTATGACCCTTTGAAAGGGTGAATGGGATCTGGATCTGGTACCATTGACCCAACCTGGTGGGAATAATTTCTTTCCTCCCCTCTGGCCCATCGAGCACCTGCCAGAAGAAAGCTCTCCACCTTATTGATTATCACTCTTAAATCTCCACTGGAAATGTTCTTGGCTCTTTGACTACTTCTCTCTCAGGGTTGTTATGGAGTCCCATCCTTGTGATTGCCCTTATGATGCTGTGAATTATTCCAGTGTCCTGTCGGCTTCTCTCCTCCCAGATGAAACGCAGTCCTGTCATAACTGGAAAGAAATGGGAGAGATCAGGTGTAAAATAGTCCTAAATCCATCTACAAAATGTCCAAGGACTTCATTAGCTCTGTCACAGGAGAATCCCTCTGTAGATAGCAATACAGAAAAGCTACTAGCAATCATTCACCAACACTGCTGAGTGGTATCTATAACAAGCCTGCAGCCAGGAACTATGGGGAATGTGAAGTTTGAGTCAGATTGCCTCACTTGTGTTAAGGGCTTGCGACCTAGTACAACAATCTACATAGATAGCTCAGAGATGGTAGAGGAAATAATATTTGTCCCAAGACCAACAAAAATATTCTAGCCTAGTATATTTCTATATATTTCTACATAAATATCTTTACTGGATATTTTAAGATACCCTGAAGTATAGTAGGAGTTGCAGCTGCAAGAGTGACATTCCCAAGAGAAAGGACAAATTAAGCAAGGGCATAAGGACAGGGAGATAGGGTGATGGTATGGAGAATAGCAAGTAGCTATGTTGTCTGAAATGTCAGATTACCAAAGAGGTAACAGGGGAGAAGTAAGGTTGGAGATGTGAGTGGGACCCAATCACAGAGTCACTGAATGCCATGAAAGCTCAAGGTCCTGAATATGTTCACAAGTCAAACAGATGGTTTCTTGCCAGGAGGTGTTAGATGACCATAGAAATTCTGGTGACCTGGTATTGTATTCTTCTTAAAATAGCAGAATGACAGTACCAGAAATGATAAGGTGTGTTTTATTTTTTCATTTTCCTTGTAAATGTTCACAGTGACTCAGTGAGTGAAGCAGCAGGAGCTCACAATGTGTCCTTAAGCAAATGCCTTAGAGCCAGAGTTGACTGAGTTATTCATCAAGTGTTTATTGTCCATACCTTGTGTGTCCCACATCAGACTAACCTCTGAGGGGATCACAGGCAGTCCTAGGCAGTCCCATGGAAGTCCTATGCAATCTGGGGCAGGGGCTGGGGTGGGCACAAAGCCATCCAGGCAAACTAGTGCAGGCACAGCAAAAGAGCGATGAGGTTTGGGGTCAGTAGGAGCTTTAGGAGCTGAGGGGAGGGGAGGGAGACAGGGGCCATGTTTTTAGCTTCACTTCCTACTTTTTTTCTGGAGACATAGAAATTAATAGAATATGGTACCAAGGCAGAGATGGGAATTCCACAACAGAAAGAAGTTTCTATGACTGAGCAGAGAAGATGAGGGGGTGAAAGATAGAAGGTTAGAGGTAGGATGGGGAGGCATGGCCTTAGATTATTTCTCTGTAAAATGAGGGAGAGAACCATAGACCTCTTGGATTCCTTTCCAATACCAAGATTCTAGAAAGCAAGTAGAACTGACACGAGATCTCTGCTAGTATGTACTGCAGGTTGCTTGGCATCATGGCACTTTCCTGTCCAGCTCCCCACAGGGGCAGGGACTGTCTTTTTTTAAAATACATTTTTAAAATTGATTTCAGAGAGGAAGGGAAAGGGATAGATAGATAGAAATATCAATGATAAGAGAGAATCATTGGTTGGCTGCCTGCTGCACGCCCCCCACTGGGGTCCAAGCCTGCAACCCAGGCAAGTGCCCTGACATGGAATTGAACTGTTGACCTCCTGGTTCATAGGTCGATGCTCAACCACTGAGCCATGCCGGCTGGGTGGGGACTGTGTCTTATTCATCTCTCTATCCTCAGCTCTCAGTAACAAAAATTAGTTGGTTGATAGAACAAATTAATAAATGAATAAAGGACTCTCTTATAAGCTTAGCTGAAATTCAATTTGAAGAAAAAATGAAAGGAATGAAGCATGTTATAGCATGTTATCCAGAATAATAAATCTACAGAGATTCATAATGAACAACTGTGATATAGGATGAAATAAGCAGGATACATCATAACATAACAGGATGCATAGCATTGCCATTCTCAGAGTCTAGTGAATTTTATTATGAAATATGTGATGCACTTGCCAGCAAAGAGAATAGTCAATGAGCTTCCTTAAATACTACTTTCCCAAGAGGAAAAGAGAGGATAAAATGTAAAACTCGAGATGTCTAATATAAAAAAGCTTTCTGAGCCCTAGCCGGTTTGGCTCAGTGGGTAGAGCATAGGCCTGTGGACTGAAGGGTCCCAGGTTTGATTCCCATCAAGGGCACTCACCTTGGTTACTGGCTCCTTCCCAGCTTGGGCCCTGGTTGGGGCACCTGCAGGAGGCAACCAATCTACGTGTTTCTCTCATATTGATGTTTCTTTCTGTCTTTCCCTCTCTCTTCCACTCTCCCTAAAAATCAATGGAGAAATATCCTCAGGTGAGGATTAACCAAAAAATAAAAAAATAAAAAAGCTATCTGAAAACTTGAAAATTAGGCTGTTTGTGTTAGTTTGTAGTATGATTATTAGAGAAAAATGTGAAAACTTAAAGGATTTTCTTTTAGAAGAAATGCAAAAGACAGAGATCGTCTGCTTTCTAAGTAAATCTCACTGTATAGTCAAGGTAGGACTTGCTTTTATCCATATTATTTTTAAAAATGTGACAAGTGTACCAGGAACATGAGTAATGATGACATCCTGTTAGAGCTAATATGTTGTGGCTTCACAGCTTGGTCCCAGTCAAATCTCTTGTCGACTCAGAATTTGGTGCCTGGAGATATCTTTCAAGATGACACAGTTGGGTTGCCAGGGTAACTCCCTGGATGAGGATCTAGATGGCTTTGGAGAGATTACATAAGACAAGACCAACTGGAAAGAGTCAAGAGATATTCTGGGGTCAAGAGATGAAAATAAGTTAGATGAAATATTGTCTATTTAGCTTTCAAGATGAGGACATGATGAGACAGGTAGCATTAGACACCTGGATCAGCCACCTAAATAGAAAAATCCTAGTGGTCAGACTGATGATGAAAGCTCTGGGCAACTAAGGAATCCAGTTGATACAGAATTAATATAATAGGATGTATTAAACAAGGAACCATTTCCCTAAGAAATCAGTCTAACTATCTCCTTTTAAGATTTCAAATATATTAAAGGTGCTCCGTTATTCTGTGTTAGGGACATATATCAATATGTATTTATTGTTCAAATGGAGGAATGACTCTGAAGGACCAAAACTATTGAATTCATAACAGTCAGTGGAGGAGACATGAAGATTTTCCAGAGTGTTTGTGTGTATAATTACACACACACACACACACACACACTCATTTCAGTTAGGATAAAAATTCAACTCAGTGCAGTAGAGACTCATGTGGTTTCAGCATGACTGAAGAATATTTTTCTTTCATGGGAAGTCCAAGCTGACCTGGCATCACTACTCTGTAAACCTTGAGGGACTCAGTCCCCTTCTATCCTGATGCCCCTTCCTAGGGTGTTGCTCTGATTCACAAGTGGCTCCCTACAGTGCCAGGTTCCGGCCAGTGAGAAGGAGAAGACCGAAGGATGGAAAAATACACCCTTACCTTTAAGGGAAAGAACCAGAACTTGCATACATTACATCAGCCCATATCCAGAGTTTAGTCTCATGACAACACCTAGCTGCAAGGGACACTGGGAAGGTAGCCTTAATTTTAGGTGGCTATATGCCCAGCTAAACAGTCCATTACTGTGAAAAGAGAGAATACTAAATAAGGGAGATCACTAGCAATCTCTGCCCAGAGGGAATGTTTTGGGGGGCTCCTTCCTATCATCAACCTCTCTTCTCAAGGTCAGATGCAAGGTGCGCAACTATGTGCGCTTCCCGGTGGATAGGATTTGAGACAATGACAAGCAGAATTGGACTCATTCTGTGTCTGATTCTGCTTTAATAAGAGTGGGTGGTGCTAAGATACCCTCTTCTACTGCCTGGGCTGAGCCAGACAGCCTCTTCAGGGCTCCGCTCTGTCTCACACTGGAGGCTGATAGAAACTGCATCCACATAGAGAGTTAAACTGACCATAAAGGTCCCGATGATTGATTACTTCATTTGCTGAAGTCAGTGGGGTTTATTTTTTAAACACAAAGAACTGTTGTCCATAATTTGCCAATGTAAGACTTTCCTGTCAACCTCTACCCTCTTCCTGCGCCTGCTCCCTGACTCTTTGTCCCCACTGGGGCACTCTGCCGGGTGTACTGCTGGGCTGGTGGACCATGATTAGTGCTTGTGTTTCTCTCCTCATGTCAATTTGACAGCAGAGGCATTTATTTGCCGGCATGACTTGAATAACGCATGAAGATGAGGCCTGCGGTGGCATTAGGCAAGTGCAGCGTCACATGAGGAACAGACACCTAACAGTGGGTGAGAGATGCTGAGACATGGGATCTATAATCACACTCATACTAAGATTTACTGATGCAGAATGACTGGTCTTTGTATTTCACCCATCTATCCATCTACCCATTGATCAATCAATCAATCTATATATACATTTATTTATTCATTAAACATTATTGAGCATCTGCTCGCTGAGGATCCTGGAATAAACCAATAGCCATGACTCCTTTCCTCAAGGAGCCCAGCCAATGGGGGAGACCGCCAAGTGAACTGGAGGTGATGATACAATGAAGTAAATGTTGTGCTAGAGGCCATAAAAAATGAAGAGTGCTGGGAAGAGGCTCTAGGGGGGCTTTCCTGAAGAAATAATAATAGAGCTACATCTTAAGTGGACCAGGTGGCAATGAAAAGAAGGATCTCCTGATAGCAGCAAGCATTTGCAATCTTTTTGGGGTTTTTTTGCCAATATTTTTTCTTGGTCCTGGTCCACAAAATCATCTTGCAAGGCAAGATCCTAGATATTTCTCAGCCACACTAAAAATACATCCATAATCTAATGGAAACAAACACATTGGTGAAAGTTTCCCCTTCCTGCCCATTAGTCAGCCCTTTATCAAAACAGCCCTGTCGGGGACCGAGAACATGACGATGGATCACAACGTGTGCGTGATGTGGGCCTGGACGCATCCGGATGACAGGGCCTTGGCTCTCCGTCTCCCCTGTGTGTTTCCAAGGAATCTTCCTCTGAACTCGAGCCAGGCAGGGGCTACGGCTCAAGGCCCTGAACTGTGCTCGCTTTGATCCAGTAGTGCCAGTGTTGGCTTCTTTTCAGCGGGAACATGAAAATCTTTGTTCCGTAAAACAAGCAGTCGTGACATTTTTGTTGGCCCTGATGGCAGTTTTCAGAATGACAAAGGAAAGGGAGCTAATATTTACTGAGGTCCTACTATATGTTCAGTAGATACAATGAGAGAAACAGAGGTGATAGGATTCCTTGGAAACAATACTGAGTAGTAATAACAAGAATAAGAATAATAGTAAACACTTATGTCAGATTTACTATGTGCCAGTCACTGTTCCATGTATTAATTCTTTTCATTAAAACAACTGCCTTTTGTGCTAGGTACCAATACTGCCTCCAATTTGCAGAGAAGGGAACTGAGCACAAAGAAAGAAAAGTAACGTGTCTAAGGTCACACAGCTAATGAATGGCTGAGTGGTATAGGCTTTAACACTGGAACCACAGCTCTGACCTTACTGTATGACCTTGGACAAATGACATAAACTCCTGAGCTGCAGTTTCTTCATCCAAACAACGGAGAGAGCAATGCCTCCCACACAGCTCTGTTGAGAGAATTTCAGTTGTGCTGAGACACCAGGCTTGTATGGAGATAATATGGAGGTTGACCCTGCCATATAACACGTAGGCGGTCGTACACTCATGTCATGTATGACTGCTTTGAGACAGGCTCCATCCAGGAAGTAGGACTTGAATGGAGCCAAAAGGTACATTGACTCCAGGCTAGAAAGAGGTTTGCATGATTATTCTGAAGAGGACATTGGTGTTTCCAAAAAGAGCCAACTCTGGCTCTAACATCCTCACTGCCATTTTTCTGTGCCCTATTGTCTGCTTCATAGCTTCCCACCCCACACCTACCTACTTCGCTCTTGCCCTCCCTCAGTCAAACCTGCTCCCTCAAATGTTTCTAATCAATTATATCAGCACATCAGTGGCTGCTTAGACTTAATGTGTGTGGCATGCTTAGGGATTTAGAGTGTATCAGGAAAGCCAAAGCAATAACGATGAGATTCCAGGGCCATCACATGGACGAGCAAAGCAAGGCTTTGGCAGTCATCAGCGGTGAGAATTTGACAAGCTAGGTCTTATATTCCTGACCATAAAGGTCCCGTGTGTGTGTGTTTGTATTTGTGTGTTAGGGGGGGGGAAGGGATTGGTGTTTTGAAAGTGTTTTGCAAGTTTTTGCCTTCTTTGACTTTGGCTACTTTGGCAAAAGAATCTCTGCTACATGATCCTTTGCTGGGGCTGAAGCTCTCAGTCCGGAGGAGGGCAGCACAGAGGGGCCCCAGAGGGTGCTTGACACCTGTGTGATCCCGGTGGCTTGTGTAGAGGACTGACCAGCAAGGTGCTCCCCTCTCAAAGTGTTCCTCAGTGTAAAGGCCCCCTCCTCCCTCCACAAATATCCCATCAGTTCATCAGAGAACCTGGTACAGGAGTGAGGGTTCCTGTAGCTGGGAAAATCCAAGTAGACATTTAGCTCCACCAAACCTTACTGAAAGGGTCACCCCAAATATGCCCCCAAACAGATACATCTACAACCACTGCAGGGCCATCTCCAGAGGAGGGCAGGGAAGCTGGAAGAATCTAAGAGTGCTGAAAATCATGCTTCCTAACACCAGGCGTATGCATTTCTAATTTCTACATGACTGACAGGGCCTGTCCCTCCCTCTTCTGATTCAGTATAAAGGAGGTAAGAGCAACATCTATACTTTACAAAGCTCCACGATGATTCTGAAATGCATCGCAACTTGCCACTGGGCTTTCACACGACTCTAAATAGGGACAGACAACCCTGGATGACAGCAACTGCTTCATTTTCCAGAAGACAGAGTTGCCCATCCTGCAGTTCATTTATATACTCAACGAAGAGTTCCCAGAGTCTTTCTCAAAGCCGGGTCCAGGCCCAGTCCTCTGTGTTGGGGACACAAAGATGAACAAGACACCCAATCCTGACTTGGGACACTCATGGTTCCCCAGCACCCCTTCCCTTGCCTTTCCTCCCTAGGCTACCTCCTTCTTTATTTTCCCCACCAAATCCACCACCTTCACTATTCCCACCTTCTCTCTCTGTAGCAGCATAGGGGAGGAGGGGCACTGAAATTACACTTCCTGTTGTCAGACTTCCCAGTCAGGGGAAACATTGACTTAACAATGTTCAGCAAATTACATATTCACACAGAATCCTGTTGGCAGATCCTCCCAGCCCTGAGCACCAGCACCGGGGAGTGCCTCTGACAGTCTGACAGCATAATTACCCCTCACTATGAGTTCTGCCAGTTGTCATATTCCCAGGAGCTTTGCTGAACCGTCAGCATTGAAACCAGCCTGATGGGCTCCACACGACACTTCCTTTGGCTTTGGTGTCCGATCCCTCTTTTCCTCCAAACCCATGCCAGTGTGTCCCTACCTCCCTGAGTCAGCTCTGGTCAACACCGAAGGGGACATTTATGCCTCAGGATCAGGTCCAGACATTTTGCTTTCCTAGCAGGCCCCAGGAGGAAGAGGCTCTCTGGGTGCTCACTTTGCATCAGGTCTCCCCATCAAGGCAATTCAAATATTTGCATTTGGCAGCTTGAAACATGGGAGCAGTTATGATGGAAAATGCAAACCCATTTGTCGGTAAAATAGAGGAACAAGGGATTTGGGTATCAGATAGAACCAGGCTCCAGTTCTGAGGGCACCTCTGTTTCCACATCTGTAAAAGGAGAATGACCTCACAGAGGAGCTGGGGTTAGATGAGAACACCAAACACAATGCCTGCACCCAGGACGTTACCCACACATCTCAGCCTCTCCTTTTGCTTTTCGGAGACAAGGGAGGTTTTATCTATTTTGTTTATGTCCTATTTAGAGATGATTGAATCATATCAGCTTCATCTTCCTTAAGTACAGCTGCCCCAATATCCATGGATCCACCTGGATCCAGGCTGTATTATTAAATGAAAAAAAGTCAATTGTAAAACACTATATAATATAATCCTATGTTTTTGCAAAATATACACACATTTCTCCTCTTCATAGTGTGTTCCTTCAAAAAGGTTTGGTGAAAGGGGGGCCCTGTACTCCTTACTTTCTATACTTTTTTATTGTCCAAAATCTTCACAACACGTATCTATTACTTTTTATTTTAAATTAATCTTAAACAACAACACAAGCCCTCCTTCTCTTTGCCTACAGGAAAAAGTACAAATTCCGTTTCCTGTGCTGGACCTCTTAGTTATGTGGCTACAAGGAACCAAAAAATCTAATAAAAGGTGGCTTAAATAGACAAGAGTTTATTTTTCTCACACAAAATGAAGTTTGGAGATAGAACTTTGTTCAGTATTAAACCATGGCTTCTGATATTTCTTGGCTTTTCCCTCATGGATACAAGCTGATTGCTGAAGTTCTGGGCATCACATCATTACCCAAGTCTGCCAGAGAAGGGGAAGGGCACCAGTGGCATCAGTCTTTTTTATCAGGAAATTAAAAGATTTCCAAGAAGTGCCCCCTTCCCACCCACCCACCTTCAACAGACTTACTCTTCTGTCTCTTTGGCCTAAACTATATCACATGTCATATACATATATCATTAAGAAGCAAGAAACAGGATTGTCAGTATTACTTTTAGTCCAATCATCATCTGTTACCTAGAGTTGGAAATATTGATGCCTTGAACAAAAGCCAAGTTAACAAAAAAATTAGGGAAGAAGGGATAGTACTAGTTGACTTAGACTATCTGCCAAAGAGCCTGATAATTTACTTTCTCACTGCACTAATCCATGCACTCGTTAACCTGGGCAGAGCACAGTCACCAAACATTCTTCAGTGTTGCATCTCCTGGACTCAAGCCGTTTTCTTGGCCTGTGACATGCTCCCTTGGGAGGTCATGATGAAGGAAACAGGGTGCTCACATATTGTGAGCATCATCACCGAGTGGAGCCCAGAAAGCCGTATGCTGCTTCTTGACTCTGGGAGGCCTTGCAGCCAGCTCTGTGGCTCCTGTCAAGCTCTATAGTTAACTCATGAACTCCAGTTTATTTCATGAGGTGCTATGAAATAGCATAGAGTAGCCTTGCCCCATCCACCCTGCTAGCTCCCTGGACCCTCTCTGCAGCATTGTAGCAAGTCCCATAAAGACAGGGAAAAACAGTAGATTTGTCCAAACACCCCGTTGCTGACTGGTGGTGCAGTGGTAGGTGGCAGGAGCTGATGGAGTGAAGTGAATTTGCCTTCTAAACAGCGTGGCCAAGGTGAGCTTCGTGTAGACCCTGGGTTGCAGTTACCTGTGTATGTGCCTCAGCTTCCCTGCTGGACTATGGCTCTTGAAGGTCAGGAACCAGTTGAGCATCCTTAGAAAAGTTAACTATTTATTCAGATTGGTTTGAGGAGTGGCTTCTGTCTTGTGTTATCTGAGCCCCAGAATCCATCGTGGCCAGTGGCGTAGCTGAAGAGCTTTGACGTGGTCCCTGAGGAGGAGGCGTATAGGAAGCAAGACTGCAGAGCCCAGCAGCAGGCGGTCCTCTGATAGATAGGCCTCAGGGGCCTGGACTTCTCGCTCATTCTCCTTCTTCAGTCACTTCCTCTGAGGAAGCTGGCACTGTGAACAGCACAGGAGCAGCTTCCTTTGGCTCCTGGCTGCCCCTTGGGGCTTTTCCCTCCAGTGGCAAGGCTGGATTTCAGGAACATGGAGAAATTGCCATCATCCTGGCCATTCTTTAGCTCTATCTTGTACCTCAGTCTGAGTTTATCATCTCCCAATGAACTTAAACTCACGGTTGTTAGAGGGGCTCTCAGGGGCCATCCTAGCTAACTCCCCTGTCCATCACAACAGAGTGGAAGCCAGGCTTGGAGGAGGGAAAGGACCTTAGCAAGGAGATCTTGATTCCAGTACTCTGCCCAGTGTAGCTTACAGCCTCTCATCTCAGTTCACAAGCCAATTTCCTGGCCTCTGGAATCCATGCAGCTAATTTAGAAAGATGGAAAACAGCAGAAGTGCTCTGGCCTCGAGGCATGCAGACCCTGCCGTGCCGTGGAGCTGCCAAGCATGGAGTGGTGACTGGATCGCAGAGGCAGAGCTGTGCTAAGAAGGCAGCCGGCACAGCCAAGGGATGCGGTTTCCATGGCAACTGCCATTCATCCTGGGCTTGCCAGGAGTTGAGCAGGGCTGGATTCCTGCCCCCATCATGTGACATTATTTTCAGTTTTGAAATGCCTTCATCAAGGTACACACGTGCAGACAGGCACACACATACCTCTGCAACTTTTTCCTCTACCTTTGCCCAGGGAAGAAGAGGGGGGGTTCCCAGATGCACATTTCAGGCCTGGCAGCACCATTTCAGCTCCAGTAGCATCAGTAACCTGGGGAAGGGATGTGGGGGAGGAGCAAGTGACAGAGGTGTGAGAGGGACCAGCTGTTGTCCTGGTACCGCCCAGGAATCAGAGGAGGAGTTGGGTGGTCATTTTGTTGTCTGTGTTCAAGGATGTAGTCACCTGGTGAATCAGTTTCCTGCTGCTGCTGTAACAAATTAATAACAAATTACTACTGCTACATGGACAACACGACCCCCTCCAGGGGCAGAGAGGAGGTGCAAGGAGAAGCTCACATAAAGCACCTGCCCTCGCTCCGCTCCACTTAAATCAGTGGTTCTCAACCTTCCTATCGCCGCGACCCTTTAATACAGTTCCTCATGTTGTGGTGACCCCCAATTTCATTGTTACAAATTGAACATAATTAAAGCATAGTGATTAATCACAAAAACAATATGTAATTATATATGTGTTTTCCGATGGTCTTAGGCGACCCCTGTGACAGGGTCGTTCGACCCCCAAAGGGGTCGCGACCCACAGGTTGAGAACCACTGACTTAAATAAACGAAGCAGCTCAAAGCAATCTCTATCAGAATCTCATTGTGTTTTGCTTTGTTTGGCTGTTCTGTGACTTGACTTAATTATTGTGAAATTTCTCTGACAGAATATATTTTCAATAATAATCCAAAGGAGAAGAGTGGAAGGGATGCTTGCCACATATGCAAATATGTGATAAGCTTGCAGTAATTAAGCCACTATGCTATTGACAGAGGAATAGACTGACTGCCAGCCGAAAAAAGAGAGTAACAAGTTTAAACCCAGGCCCCCAGGGCACAGAACAAATGTGGTATTTCCAACCCGTAAGGGAAATTTGGACTTTTCATTAAATCATGCACTGGGTTCAACGCTCCGATGTTGCCATCTCCAAGTTCTTGATAATTTTTAAACAGGGGCTCCACATATTCAGTTTGCATGGGCCCCCCAAATTCGCTAAAGAATCAGCAAGACTAGAGGCGGGCTATGTATTGCAGGTGACTGGGAGAGAGGGCCGCCTGGCTTCCGTCTCTCCCTCTCCCAGCCTTTGCATTTGAGGACTTCTTAGCACATCACCCAGGGAAGGAGCAGCGATGGCAGTGTGTGGCATTGCCCAGCAAGCGAAGGTGCCTACAGTGGGAAAAATGAGGCCAAGGCCAAGACCCACTGGGGCCCTCTTTGCTTCGTCCCAAACAACCGTTTCTCCTGCGCATGGAAACTGGAATCAGGAGCAAGAATGGGGTCCTCAGGGAGGAGCTGGGAGAGGAGGAGCTGGGACAGGTGTTTTTGTGTATTTGCTTCTATTTTCCTGGGAGCACAGCTATGAAAGAGGAGAAAACGGTTACCTTCCTGCTTTGAGTGATGTAACTCCGTCCCACCCCCTCTGTGCTTCAGTCTGTTCTGCTGCAGTCCTGGGGTCCTGCTGCCAGGCAGAGCTCTCTCTCTCTCTCTCTCTCTCTCTCTCTCTCTCTCTCTCTCTCTCTCTCTCTCTCTCTCTCTCTCTCTCTCTCTCTCTCTCTCTCTCTCTCTCTCTCTCTCTCTCTCTCTCTCTCTCTCTCTCTCTCTCTCTCTCTCTCTCTCTCTCTCTCTCTCTCTCTCTCTCTCTCTCTCTCTCTCTCTCTCTCTCTCTCTCTCTCTCTCTCTCTCTCTCTCTCTCTCTCTCTCTCTCTCTCTCTCTCTCTCTCTCTCTCTCTCTCTCTCTCTCTCTCTCTCTCTCTCTCTCTCTCTCTCTCTCTCTCTCTCTCTCTCTCTCTCTCTCTCTCTCTCTCTCTCTCTCTCTCTCTCTCTCTCTCTCTCTCTCTCTCTCTCTCTCTCTCTCTCTCTCTCTCTCTCTCTCTCTCTCTCTCTCTCACACACACACACACACACGCAGATCTGGGCACAGGAGGGTTTGTTTGTGTCACCATGAGGGTTTCCTTCCACACATCTCAGCGTGCACCAGCTGCTTAGCAACAAGCCGCAGGGCAGAGCTGGGAATGCAATGCCCCTGTGGCTGCTGCAACCACGGGTGCCCCACGGGAGGGCAAGGGTCCACAGGGGGGACTTGAGCTGAAGAGCCTGGTGTGCGGCCGCCAGAAGGACACTCCAGAGATCAGAGTCAGGACTCTGGTGCCGAGCCAGGAATCTCAGGCGCCTGCTGGGCATGATGCTCCAGAAAATAGAATCCCGACAGAAAGCCGTGGGCGGCGGGGAAGCTGCCGGGATGGCTGATAACAGGTGGCAGGCAACATGTAAAAATTCATAAATGTCTGCCGACAGGATTGGCCGCCCCGGCAGGATCTGGGTTCAGGTCATCGTGATGGCTGCCCTAAAGCTCCTGCCCTGGTTGACGGTTCTTGTCTTCAGGTCAACTTTTCCCGCCCCTGGGAGCCTCTGGCCTAACAGTGAGACAACAGAGTAGCACCGGGGCTCTGCAGGTAGATTTCCTAAGTTCACATCTCAGCTCTGCCATGTACTGTGTGACCTTGAGAAAGTGACTTCACCTCTCTGTGCCTCAGTTTCCTCATTTGTGAGCCCTACCTCATAGGAGTGTTGTAAGAATTGAGTTAAAACTGGGAAAAGGACTTAAAACAGTGGGTGTGAATCAGTGTGTGGTCAGTGACACTCCAACAGGACAGGGGTGCCTTGTTTTCAGAGATGGCACAAACTGTAGGATAGACTCCAAAACAGACATCCACGGGCCTGAGGGAGAGAGGAGGAGCAGCAGCTACGTGTGTGTGTGTGTGTGTGTGTGTGTGTGTGTGTGTGTGTGTGTGAGTGTGTGTGTGTGTTTCATGTCTCCTGGCAGTGAACGAAATGCTTAGATAAGCTATGGCATTAACCACTCCTGGGACTGGTCTTTTCACATCCGCTGGAAACTGAGGCACAGGAACAAAGTTCTCAGGCCATATGGCACTTTAGACGTGGAGTCAGGGTTTGACGTGGTGGTGGCGGCTCCAGAACCCTCATTCATTCCCCTAAGCCCGTGGTTGGCAAACCACGGCTCGAGAGCCACATGAGGCTCTTGGACCCCTTGAGTGTGGCTCTTCCACAAAATACCACTTGCGGGCGCGTACGTACAGTGTGATTGAAACTTCGTGGCCCATGCGCAGAAGTCGGTATTTTGTGGAAGAGCCACACTCAAGGGGTCCAAGAGCCTCATGTGGCTCTCGAGCCGTGGTTTGCCAACCACGGGCTTAGGCTGCCCTAAGCCATGCTGTGTCCCCTATTGCTTCTCAGAGAAAGAAAAAAACACTGATTTCTCAGAGGGGTCAAGATTTGCTGGAAAGAACTCCTCTTCAGAGGAACATTTGAGAAATAGTGTTTAAAGCAGTGGGAGCACTGTGGCACTCCCTGGTGGCTGGACCTGGGAAGGGGGAAGACAGACCAGGGTTCAGAGGAAATGGAAGGTGTGCGAGGTGTGAGGGCATCAGACACCCGAATTCGGGACGGACGCCTGGACTGATGCAGCTGTTCCAAGCTCCACACGCAAGCCGAGGCCCAGTCTGCCTGGCCACTCACTAGCCTCAGAGCCTGGTGTGTCCAAGGGTGGGAAGCAGAACCTGTGTCCAGATCTGAGAGGTTGCAGCCTTCCTCCAGCTCACAGCTTTCCTGGTAACGCACAAACCCCTGCTTCCCTGATCAGTGGACGGCCATCATGTGCCCACGCTCTGACTGTCACTCACAGCACTGGCCTATGCTTCTAGAATGTGGGCAGTTAGGACACATTCTTTGCGTTGGACGCACTGTCCAGAGCTGCAGGGTTCCACAGGGAGGCCCGGAGCCGTGAGCCCTCAGAACGTGGCTGGTGGGCATTGAGATGTGTCACCAGGAAGACACACACACTAATTTCAAAGGCATAGTTCACAATAGGTAAAACATTTCATTAATAACTTTAATACTGGTTACCTGTTAAAATGATGTCATTGGATGTGCTTTGACTAGAGTGGGTTAAATGAGATGTCATTAGAATAATGTCACTTTTTTTTTCCTACCCCTTTAAGTGCAGTCATTAGAAAATTTCAGATGATTGTGTGGCTCACATTTGTGGCTCACAATGTCTATTAGACAGGGCTCTTCTTGGAGGAGTTTATAACAGGCCTGGCATTTGGAGAGCGCTTCTTGCCGCCATAAAGTGTCTGCCGTTCCTTATAGCAGAACCACAGAAAGGGAGGCCTGGAATGAGGAGCCTTAAGCCATCTTGTTCAGTCTCTTGATTTACGGACGGGGAAACTGAGGCATTGAGAGGAGAAATTATTCTGGTGCTCGGGTATCACCTGTGACCCCCCCACTCTGACCCCGGTTGCCTTTCCATGCCACCACCGAGGGCAGGTTGGCCTGTTCTTTTTCACTGTGTCCCTCCCGGTCGTGGCCTCCGCTCCCCTCTGCTCTGGGAGGACCTGGAGGGCCCTCCTAGGGGAGGCTCACATCTTTATTCATGAGCCTGCTGGAGGGAGCTGGGATGTTCTCTGCTTTCCCTGCAGAGACGAATGTGGAAATGTACAGAAGTCCTCCTGTCGGGAGTCCGGACAGCCACCTCACGTAGAGCATAAACCACCAGGCCGAGACTCCCCAGCCCCACTCAGCCCTTCTCCACCCTCTGTACCTCCATCCCTACCCCACAGGCAGCATCGCCCAGGCAGGCTCAGCAGACCCACCGGGCATCTCCCCAGCTGGCCCATGGCTTCTGTTGGCCACACCACCTCGTGTAGGCTGCCCCCCAACACCCCAGGAAGACACAGTGCCTCCTTACCTCCTGCTCCCTCCTGTTCAAGCCCACTTCCTCCAGCACACCCCCTCCCCCTGACCTCTCCAGGCTGCCTGGGCCTCCTCCTTTCAATCCTAGGTGCCTAAGATCTGCATTGTTGCCTATCATAGTCACCATGACGTTATGCAATGAGTTGGGTGTAGGGTGAAATGGGAAGCGATCTTGGACCACTTTATTCTCGGAGGAGTTGGGTGTGTCTTTAGGCTCCTCCCAGAGAGCCCATGCATGGAAGGCCACGCCCATGTTCCGCTGCGTCTACCTCTGATGCATGACATCTACCTGAGGGCAGGGACCAGGCATTACATTTACTGTTACTCTGCGTTGCCTCTCCTCGCCTCCCTCCTGCCCACACAGAGCTCAGTACAAAGCCTGGCACCAACTGGGCTTCTGCGAGTATCTGTTGAATGAACACTTCGGCAGGAAACCGTTTTTTTGGACTCCCCACTTCTAATTAGGGGAGAGGTCTCTCTCCTCTTTCTAGCCACGAGACCAAGTGCATGCGCTGCTCTGGGGATGATTCATACCCTCATGAATCACCAGCTGACTTAGTGATGGGAATGACAAGTTTTCAGGCCAAACAGTGAGCCTTCTTTAGCATAGTGAGTTATGACAACCGTCAGAACACATGTCAACCCTTTCAGTGGCCGTCGGGTGAATGTGCAGCTGTCTCCTCGAGCTTGAAAAAGACCCGCAATGCTGAGTCACTTTATTGGACAGACAGTTACTTATTGGGCACCTCGGTGGCCTGGCCCTGTTCTGGGCACCAGGGAATACAGTCGGGGGTGGGGGGGCAAACCCTGGCTATTCCCTGCCTCCATTTAGTGTATAGTCCACTGCGGGAGGAAGACATTAATCAAACCACCCCATGAGCATTTCTTCACGATCATGATGGATGTTTCCAAGGGCAGACTCAGTCGTGTGCCTGTATCTGGCCTGGACTCAGAGAAGGATTTCCTGAGAAGATGGAGACTGAATCAGGATCTAAAGAATGATCAGAGTTAACTGGTTTGGGCAACAAGGAACATTCCCACCAAAGGGAACAACAGGACTGTGGCCAAGAGCACAAGGTCCAAGTGACGAAAGAGGCTGAGGAACAGGGGAGGGGACCAGGTACTGGACACAAGGCAGGACCGACTGGGAGGGCTCTCGGGCCTGGGGGTGATTTTGGTCTTTCTTCTGAAAACAATTAGATGCAATTGGCTGGTATGGGAAGTGGACATGAGCAAATTTGGGTGTGAAATTTCTCTGTGGAGCTGCGTGGGGAACGGATTGGAGAGGCCTGAGAGGGAGGGTAGGGGAGCAGTTAGGGGGCAAAGAATGTGCAACATCAATGGGGCCAGTGAGCCAGCCCAGCAAATGGGGGTCCTGTTCCCAGTGAGGCCTCATAGGGTGAAGAGCCTGAAGCCAAAACCGAATACCAAGTTAATCCTCAAGGGCACCAGCTTGGCCAGCAGCCCAGGACATGTGCAGAGACCCCATCACTAAACCCTGCTCACCCAGGTGCCATCTGCAAGCATCAGGGTATGGGATGCCTCTGGGCGGTCTTGAGAGGATGAGGAAAGAGGACGAGGGCCTGCAGCACCCAGGGGCCCAGAGGTCTTCCACATCTGTCATCTTCAGTAAATCCCACAATTCTGTGTACTAGGCATCAGTATGGCCCATTTTGTGGATAAGGAAATTGAGGCTCAGATGGGTCAGCTGACAGCCAACATCACAGCGTGAAATGGAACTGGGTTCTCACCCCACCTCTGCTTCTTGTTAGCCTTGGGGGGGCCTGACTTCTTTGAGGGACATCACACTTCTGCAGCCTTGGGGGAGCAGGGATCCCAAGTATCAATATCGTGTGGGCCACAACTAAGGCCCAGGAGGCTGACTCAAATCCTCGGCCTTGGTCTTCACTGGCACATCTTCCCCAATCACAGAACTTGGGGCACAGCTCCCATTCACCTGCCCTGGGCACAGCCTGCTGCTGGGGGAGGAGGGGGTGAGTGTGGATTGATGTGAGGGGCAGTAGGTATGCCCTTTTGGTCCCTAGAGGGGGTGCCCTGCTCCCCATGTGCCTGCTGCCTGGCCCAGCCCTGCTGAGGACGGAGACAGGAAGTGCCCACAGGATGAGTGCCATGTGGGGAGGAGGCAGCAGACCAGTGGGCAGAGAGGCAGAGCCTGCTGGACCCTCCTGCGGAGGAGGTGGCATGGAGGAGGTGGATCACAGCTCAGCGTCAAAAGCCAGGCAGGCTTGCCAGGTGCAAGACAGGCGGCATTCTGCACACAGAGCTGGGTTTGACCCCAGCCCGCCCACACCCTTCGAGGTACCACTCTATGCCAGTTACTTAACCCAGAAGAACAGCCCTCAAGGTCTGAACTTCTTGAAGAACCGGCTGAAGAAGTGTATGATGCTGCCACGGGCCTTGCTCCCTGATAGACACTCAGAAACTGTAACTCCTGCCTTCGTGGCAGGGCCTGAGGATGTGGGCTGGACGCCTCTGATGAGTTCCAGCAGAGTGAGGGCACATGACCTTGAGGCGCAGTAGTGCAATAATAAAGAAGACCCTACCCTTGTGGGGGCGGGGGGGGAGGATTGTGTATGTGGCTTCATGAGCCAGAGAGATAGGCTTCAGACATTTCAGAACAAAGGGAACAGAATGGACCCGAGCAGGATGTGCTAAAAGGGACTGCATTCCATGAGCCACGGGAAGGGAAGGCTCCCCTGAGGCTGAGTAGGGGAGCGTCCCAAGAAGACGTTTCTGTTCTTTGATCCCAGTGTGAACTCTAGTCCAGGCTGATAATGGGCAGAGATCTGTTCTGAGGTCTGCGGGCTGCCCTGCACCAGCCAGGAGTGGGCCGTGGGCAGAGCCCAGGAGAGACCGTCCTCCTCATGGGCCTTGCTGCCACCCCTCTGACCCCGCCCATCCGCGGTCACAGTGGGACACGGTCGCCAGGCTTGTGCAAACCTCGTGCCTCTGAAGGGCCAGGGGACCCGCATCCTCCATCAAAGCTCCTCCATCAAAGTGCGGCCGGCTCCGGCGCCTGGGAGATGGAGAGATTCTAAATGTTGCAATGTCTTCTCTGAAGTTAGAACAGTTTCTGGAAAGATGTGGTATACGGGCAGCAAGGTGGTGCAGAGGGCAGACTGGGTGAGGGGAGGAAGTGCAGTGTTTGAGGCCATCTCTTTTTTGTTGTTAGTCCTCACCTGAGGATAGGATATTTTTCTCATTGATTTTTAGAGAGAGTGGAAGGGAAAGGGAGAGAGAGAGAGCGAACCATGGATGTGAGAGACACATGGATTGGTTGCCTTCTGCATGGGGCCCAGTGGGGCTGGAGGATCAAGCCAGGGATCAAGCCTGCAACCGAGATATATACCCTTGACCAGAATTGAACCCGGGAACCTTCAGTCCGCGGGCCAATGCTCTTCTCACTGAGCCAAACCGGCGAGGGCTTGAGGCCATTTCTTGATGCAGCCACCGAACAGCCTCTGTGTCACCCAGGTCGGGGTCTGGCGTGCAGTCAGTGACACAACACATATTCAGCACAGGTGTCCGGGCTCATTCACCCCCCTTAGAGGAAACAAGCCTGTTAACATTCACAGCTGGATAGATTACGGCAAAGAAGTGCAGGGTTTGGGCCACTGTCTTTGGAGGGAGCTGGATAATTCCTGCAAAGCCTCCTATTGTGGTCTAGGGAGAGACAAAGGCCGCGAGCATTTCCTGGGGTTTTCTTCTGCGCGTTGGTGGGTTCCGAGTGAGGGTGTGGAGCACAGTGGGGAGAAGTCTAGACTTGAGTAAGCCCAGAAAGTCCCAGACTCTGAAACCATTCCTCAGCTACGATGAAGAACAATGAATTGTCAGCAGCCTGCATATTAGGGTGGTGGGAGGAAACGCTACACTACATTTTAGAAATTTTATACTAATATCATTCCCATCACTCTTGTTTGCAGCTCTATGCACTTGTAACTTATCATAATGTATTTTATACTCATGTATGTAGTTGATTAATATCTGCTTGCCTCACTGACCTTAATGGTGTGAGTCTTTTTCTATTTTATTCAGCACCTAACACAATGCTTGACACAATTGCTTCTCAATAGTTATTGAGTTAATGTATCATAAAAAAGAATCCTCATTTTGGTAAATTTCTTGTAGTTCCCACACAATGCCAGAAGGGGGCAATACATACAAAAGGCTGAGATTTCCAGTATTATAAGACAATGGAAGTGAAGAATTACATAATGCGACCAATTCTTTTGCTGCACCACATTCTTATGCTTCATCACTTGTGGAATTGGGTTTATTTCCTTAGCTAATGCTCGATGAAGAGAAATAACAATATGCAGCAGAAAAGATCACACCTGTCTGCATTTGCCTCCTGCCTCTGCCATAAACAGACAGGAACCTATAAATACCGTGACCTTTGAAGCTGTTACTCCGGCCACGGTACCGAGTGCACAGCGGTAGGTATGCTATGAGGACTAAATGAAATCACACACATTACGAGTTTTAGAACTGAGCCCACTCCAGCGCTGTGTGACAATCACGGAAGCTTTCCAACAAATGATGAGGCCGATGAAAACCTTTTCCTCGCTCTCCGCCTCCTCTGTCCTCTGTGTTCTTATTCCCGGCAGGGCAGAGCAGCAGATGGACACAGTGGGGAGAGAACTAACTTAAGAGTTTGCTGGCCCTAGCTGGCTTGGCTCAGTGGATAGGGCGTTGGCCTGTGGACTGAAGGGTCCCAGGTTCGATTCCAGCCAAGGGCACATGCCTGGGTTGCGGGCTCGGTCCCCAGTGGGGGGTGTGCAGGAGGCAGCCAATCAATGATTCTCTCTCATCATTGACGTTTCTATCTCTCTCTCCTTCTCCCTTCCTCTCTGAAATCAATAAAGAAATATATTTTTTTTAAAAAAAAGAGTTTGCTGGACCTTTCTGAGTCCATGTTTTCTTTCCCATGCAATGGAGTTGAGGATAAATGCTCGACAGGAATATTGTGAGCGCTAATGACATAGCACAGATCAGAGCAGTCAATGCAGAACCCCAGAGCCACACGTGGCTACCTACATCGATGTGCAAATTAAACAATGTCAAAACATTCAGTTCTTCCATCACACATGTAACATTTCAAGGGTTACAACCCCCACTGTCCTCAATGCTCTATGTGGGTTTTTTATTTTTATTTTTTTATTCCCAGTGCGAAACATAGTGGTTGTCACATGGCTAGTGGCTATTATTTTTAACCGTGTGGTTTATGGAATTTTCCATCATCACAAGAAGTGCTGTGGCTCAGAGCTGGCTAGGATGTAATAGATGTGCCGTAAGTGGTAGCCGTTTGCAGCAGCAGCGTTTGTTACCCTCAGGTTGGCCCTGCAGGCGTTCCTTCCGTGTGGTCATTCAACAAGGTCGTACTCAGCACTTCTGTCTGCCGGCCTGTGCGATGTGCTATGGATACACTGGTGGGCAAATAGGCTTTGCACTCTGGGAATTTTAGTTCAGTAATAGTAAGGAAAGAATCCCCTAAATAAATAGGAATGACAGACGGTGCTAAACCTCTGTCTTAAAAACCCGCTTCTCTGTTACCAAGTAAAAGTTAACAAAAATCAAACCATCCCCCTGGGTTGTCTTGAGGACTCTAGAGACATTGAATGTGTAATTGGTTGCAACTATGTAGGATGATGATTAGGAAGAACAGTTCAAAAAGAAAGTAGTTCACTCATTCATTCACTACGTAATGAGATGACTGGTGGCTGGGGGAGCCTCGATGGGAACTGGTCAGGGAAAGACCAAAACATGATTAGAGGGTTGGGACTTTCTTTTTTTTTTTTTTTTTTTTATTTTTTTATTTTATTTATTTATTTTTTTTTAAATTAATAAATCTTTTATTGTTCAGATTATTACAGATGTTCCTCTTTTTTCCACCATATCTCCCCTCCACCAGGTTCCCACCCCACCCCATGCCCTTACCCCCTACCACTGTCCTCATCCATAGGTGTAAGATTTTTGTCCAGTCTCTTCCCACACCCCCCACACCTCCTTCCCCCCAAGAATTATCAGTCCATTCCCTTTCTATGCCCCTGCTTCTATTTTTTTTTAACCCAAAACATTTTAAAACTTGAGCATAACATTTCAAGAACAAAAAGTGTTTTAAGTCCCAATTTCAATGTCCAAGAGTTCTGAGTCCAAGTTTCAATGTCCGACAGTTCCTTATGTGTAGGTGTCAGCAATGATATTTCAGTTCTGGATGGTGGACAAATGGTGGCAATGCAGGTCCGACCCTCTCTGGTTTGATCCTGGGCAACCTGCAGCGACGCACAGCTGCTGACTGCTAGCATGGCAAAGTGACGTCAGCGTCCTTCATCTCTGGATTGTTTTTCCTCTTGTCTTCATGGCTGGAGCATTCCTGATAATTCCTCTCTGTTGCAGGAATCCACATGGTCTTGGAGTTGTTTTCTGAAAATATACAAACATATTCTCGACCGAAGGTTAATAAAGGGAATTTTACTTGGGGTCTTTTTTATATTTGCCCAAATGATTTTCCTTTGGCTTATTTTGACACCATGTGTGTTTTCCTGGGTGTCTTGCTGTTAGCATAAATGAAAAAATTTTTCTAGATGTAATTTAGTTACAGGATATTTTTCCTTACATGGTATTTTTCCACTATCCCCCCTTTTTTTGATTTAATTATTAGGAGGATTTTTTGGAAAAGTTACAATGCAGTCTAGGTAACTCTAAATTTTTTTAATTTTTTTGCACAAAAATATGACTGCTTTAGGATCATTGCATGTTAAGCAAATTTACCATGAAATGAAAATTTTGGTTAATACTTCTTGAGCCAATTTTAATCTGAAAACCTGACTGCTATTTTACTGTCAAATTTAATACTTTAAAAACAATCTTAGTTTACACTGTAAATATTAATGGAAAGGATTATTTTTGCATCCTTGAGAAGGCCCTGAGCATTCCTGGTGTTAGGCTGGATGTAGATATAGGGTAGCTGTTGTCAGCCAAGTCTCTGTTTTCTGGGTACCGATCTCAGCTGGGCCAAGTCTCTTTTTGTTACCTGGGTCCCGATCTGGGCTGGGCATGGGAAGCAAGAAGCAGCCATGGGGGCAGGAGACCTCCCTCAGAAGGGGCAAGTGTTCAAGCCCCTGCATGGTTGGGGGGGTGAGGATCTGTGTCCCACCTCTGTAGACCCCCAAGTTCTCGTCTGCTGGCCCCTTTGCGACTGTGCCTGTCTTAGGTTGTTCCTCCCAGAGGAATCTTACCCGTCTTTGACTAACCAGCCATCCTCCGGGGCCAAGCAGGGTGATGTGAGGTACAGTTCTGTCTCCTTGGTAGCCTATGCCCCTGTGGCCTCCACGCCCAGCAATTGCCTTGGGATCCCCTCGCCTGCTGGCAGGGCCCCGGCGTTGCACATATCTTGGGGAACCCAGGTTTCTTCTCCAGGGAGGGCCCAGCTCATGCCATTGGGCGAGAGACAGATCCACGGCACCAGTCACCACGAGGCTTCAACCTCAGCATGAACAGAGAGCTCAGGCAACAGCTGTGGGCAATTGGATTGTAAGAAGAGGGACCCTCTTGGCAAAAAGAGCAAGAGAGGTCAATACAGAATGCTCAAGTGCCTTCTCAGGGAGGCCTTCCACACAGTGGAAGGGATTTTTTTTTATTCTTTTTAAAAAAAATATTATAATAAGTATTACAAAGGGTATTACATATATGTCTTCCCCCGCCCTTGCCAATCCCCTGCCCTCCCTTACCCCCCAGTGTCTTATGTCCATTAGTTATGCTTATATGCATGCA
>NW_005371287.1:2814271-2820581 GCF_000412655.1 Myotis brandtii
TCTGCCTGAGGTTACCCAGCAGGAGCTACGAAGAGATCTGCAGATTCCTCTTCCTTTTTTGGGGTTTGGAGGTGCCCAGATGAGGCCCAGCTGTGAAGCAATGCAAGCTGCGGTGGGGCCTTGGGCCTTCTCTTGGAAGTTCTGGGACTGTCTGTCCCAGCTGCAATTGGTTAGGTAATTTTCAGGTTGCAAAAGGCCAGGGCATTCATATGCAAAAGCCTCTGCCGCAGCCTGTGTGGGGCAGGGTCTAGGAATCAACAGGGCGGAGCAAGCAGCTATGGTTGATCCTCAGCCCTGCCCTAGGGGCCGCGCATCTCAGTGTCCTGTTAATTGCTGCAAGCACCTCTGAGGGAAAGCCGCCTTCAAGTTCCGAGTTCTGCCTGCTGCCAGACAGTGCAGTTTCTCCCCGTATGAGCCCTGGGTCCCCAGAGACTTCCCAGAACTGGAGTTCAGAGCAGTCGGGAGCTTGTTTCTCCCTCCCAATTGAAAAAGACAACCGCGTTCTCAGTTGCCAGCCCTTTCCGTGTGCGCCTCCATACCTCTGCACTTTACTTCCGCACCTCCTCTGAGTCTCAGTGTGCTTTTCTCTTTTCTTCTAGTTGTAGAATTTCCACTCAGCCAGCCTTCCTGTAGTTCTGGATGATGTCCGTTTTGTCTTTTCATTGTATTTTTGAAGTTGTTGTGGGAGGCAGCAATTTCCGGTGTTTACCTATGCCGCCATCTTGGTTTCTCCTTCAGGACTTTTTTTTAATGTGACAGAAAAGAGTAAATACTATTTATCTATGAATGACCAGTCTTTATAATGTTGGTCATTAACAGAGGACTGGGATTTAAATGCCTACAAAAGTTTAGGAAAAGAAAATTGTGGTATTTACAGAACAAAACTATAAGTAATGTGAGGATCTCAATTGTGCTGTTAATATTAAAATACTTAAATGCCACATAATACTTTAGGTTCATGAATAAAGTCTTAACAATAAATATTTATGAGTAATGTATGAAAAATTATCTTTATTTTAATAGCAATGTGATGTGGAATTTTTAAGATGTTTTCTATAAAAAAGAAATCAATTTAATTTAATTTATATGAACTTATAAAAGATGAGAAATATAGTAGAAAACATTTAAACAGTAATACAGAAAACATTTAAAGTGTCTTTGATTTTCCAAGTAGCTGGTTAATAAATCTTCTTTCCCCCTTCACAAGAAATGCCAAGTAATTCTTAGCATACTAACTAAAAGTTATGAGATTACAAATCTTGTGAAAATGGATTTGATTTCAATGTCAAGCCTGGTCACACTTAAGGGAAAGTGCTTCAACTAGCACTCATAGCATTTCTTGGAACATTGATAATTATTTGCAGCACTCTTTTTTAAATATTAGTATAATGTGCATATGTGCAGGGGTTTTTTGTTGCTGTTTGCTTATCCACTTGCTTTGCAAGGAAATCAAGGTAACAGATTTCAGGTTACTAACCCTGAACTAAGCTTATGCCTAGGATGACTGGGAATGTAGGACTCTCATTATATCCATCAGTGACTTTCTACAGCTAGCCAAAACTTTTTGTTTGTTTGTTTTGGATTTGGAACGAACCATTGAATTTAGTATACATAAATATTTATCATTGATTTGTTTTTCCTAGTGAATGCCTGATCTTTTGTTTTTACTATTAATATACCTTATCTTTGTACAGACAGTTCAAGAAACAATCAGAAAATAACATTTAGCAAATAATATAATATCCTTCTGCAGCAATATCAATCAAATTGAGGGTTACTGTTACTATGCTGGACTAAATCTGTGGAGTCAGGTATTTTTCAAAGAAATAACTTATTTTAATTAGATGACAGCTTTGTAAAGTGCCAGCTTACAAAGATATGAGCAGTTATTAGAGAAACCGATACAAGACAATGCGGTACTTACAGGATGAAAATAGCAGGGAGCAATTATTATCACTAGGCCTCATGGCTCATGGGAGAGAAAAATTACTGGAAGTCATTATGTATAGGTATGTGGAGGGGACCTTTCTAACATAAATTGTAGTGTTCTGAACAAAAAATAAGTAACTGGATACATAGCAATTTATCAGTTAATAAACCAGGAAGAATGACCTCAACATCATCCCACATTTCAATTTCCTTTTGTTGACTCCAATAGCCAAATTCAAAGTGAAACTAGAATGCAAGGAAACACTTTAATGAGTACATATTGGTCATTCTACAAGGACACAAAGTACAGGAGAAAAAGGAGTGGTTTGTGCCTAAAGGATAAAATTAAAGTTATCCCATACAGGGTACATAACTGGATCTAGGAGAGCACATGTTGTTGTAAGTAATCTTTCTATTTCCTTCTCTTGGTCTTCCTCTCCTCAGTGTTGGCATAATTTTCAGGAACGTTCTCTCTACATGATGGCAAAATGATCTTCCATTATTTTTATTCTACTTGGTTATCAACCCGTGCAGCCATTAATTGATAATGCTTAGTTTCTGTGCATATTTCTCAACCAATCACTGTGATTAATGAAATATAGTACTATGCTTGGCCACCAACCACTGTTATGAGATTATGTCTAGGGCTTACAGGAATTGGGGATAGGATAACTCAACCAGGAGTATGTGTTTTGAAACAGAATGGGAGTTCCTCAAAATAAAATGGAGATGCTAATACCAAATAAAGAGGAAAAGGATGTTGGGTAGGCAAAAACAATAGTCATTACATCTTCTTTTTCTACCCATCATCTTTTGCTCATTGTGCCTCAAATAAACATTCTAAAAAGTTTGTATTTTTGGTGGTATTTGCGTATGCTCATTTCTATAAAATCTCCCTTAAATGATAATAATTTGAGATGAAGTTTGGGAACCAGTAATAGAGCGTAGTTCTTCACCCTGTATATAAAGTAGTGGAAGCCATATTTACTCTAAAACATCTGCTATCCAAGTTCAACCCAAGTAAAATATTTTTTTTTAAATTAATAAATCTTTTATTGTTCAGATTATTACAGATGTTCCTCTTTTTTCCACCATATCTCCCCTCCACCAGGTTCCCACCCCACCCCATGCCCTTACCCCCTACCACTGTCCTCATCCATAGGTGTAAGATTTTTGTCCAGTCTCTTCCCACACCCCCCACACCTCCTTCCCCCCAAGAATTATCAGTCCATTCCCTTTCTATGCCCCTGCTTCTATTTTTTTTTAACCTAAAACATTTTAAAACTTGAGCATAACATTTCAAGAACAAAAAGTGTTTTAAGTCCCAATTTCAATGTCCAAGAGTTCTGAGTCCAAGTTTCAATGTCCGACAGTTCCTTATGTGTAGGTGTCAGCAATGATATTTCAGTTCTGGATGGTGGACAAATGGTGGCAATGCAGGTGAGGGTTGGGACTTTCAACCCCACCCCAGACCTCCAGGCAGGGAAGAGGGGCTGGAGACTGAGTTCCATCACCAACGGCTGATGATTTTATCAACAAAATTTAATGAAATTGCACAAAACCCCTTAAACAATAGAGGTCAGGAGCTCCCTGGTGGTGAACACATAGAGGCACCAGGAAGCAGTGTGCCCAGAGAGGACATGGAAACTCCATGCACCCTCCCCACACCTTGTCCTATGCTCTCTTCTGTTGGACTCTTCCCGAGTTGTGCCCTTTATACCTTTATAAAAAACTGGTAATCCTATATAATAAAAGGCTAATATGCAAATTAACCAAACGGTGGAACTACTGGTCGCTATGATGCACACTGACCACCAGGGGGCAGACGCTCAATGCAGGAGCTGCCCCCTGGTAGTCAGTGCGCTTTCACAGGGAGAGTGCTGCTCAGCCAGATGCCAGGCTCAGGGCTGGCAAGCACAGCGGCCGTGGCAGGAGCCTCTTCCGCCTCCACGGCAGTGCTAAGGATGTCCAACTGCCGGCTTAGGCCCAACGTCCCCTGAGGGCTCCTGGACTTCAAGAGGGCACAGGCTGGGCTGAGGAGACCCCCTTCTCCTCCCCCACCCCCGAGTGCATGAATTTTGCGTACCAGGCCTCTAGTAGTAGGTAAAGTGCCTTCCCGAATTCTGAGTCATTCTAGCAAATTATCAAAGGAGGGAGTTGAGGGAATCCCCACCTTTATAGTAGGTCTATCAGAGGTACAGGTGGCAACCTGGGACTTGTGACTGGTATCTCCAGTGGGGCAGTCTTGTGGGACTGAGCCCTTGACCTGTGGGGTGTGCCCTAACTCTCGGCAGTTAATATCAGAATTGAATTGACTTCTAGGACACCTACTTGGTGTCCGAAGAGTTGGAGAATTGGTTGTTGTGAGGGGTAAAAACAAAACAAAAACTCACATGTTTGGTGTCAAAAGTGTGAGTAAAAAGCAGGTCAGAGCACATAAGGATCCAATTTACCTATTTAGAAATTTTCAAGTTCAAATTGCTTGGTTCAAAACTCAGCACCTGGCAACCTATCCTCAGGCACCTGAGCTCCCGAGAGGCATGGGGGGAGAGGGGTGCAGAGGGAAAGAAGGGTGACCTTTTCCTCCATAGCACCCCTCTCTGAAACCACCCGGAGCTTTAGGAAGACTGACTACTTAGGGGCTCTAGCTCTTACCAAATAACACCACTGTTGTAAATTTCACGTTGGGTCTCCCATTAATTGCAAGGACCGGATCTCTGTATTCCCAGCACCGAAGACAGGGCCTGGCAAGAGAAAGGGCGCAATGGGTTTTGATGAATAATGCAAAATGAAGGACAGCAAAAATATGACACATTTAGGGAATGAGGGAACAAAGGAGAAAGCTGTCCTTCACAGCCATAGAACTGTAAGTTGTTTGATGGGGAAAATGGCTGTCCAATGTTTGTTTTCTAAGATGAATAAAATGATCGCCGTTGTTTTATGCCACTAAGCTTTGGGGTGAGGTGGTACAGAGCAGTAGTAACCAGAATGGATCTTGGTGTCTGGACGTGGCTGCTACTGAAATTCAAACCTAAGCCAGCTCCCCTCCCCCGGCAAGGCTGGTCCCTTCTCTGGGCCTCAGGTAAGGGGCCCTGATGTGGAAAAGCATCTTTTATCTCTGGAGGGAAATGTTCTGCCTTCCATTGTGCTTCTAGGTGTAGGAAGAGTGGGCAGCAGGTCCCAGGTCGGGATGTACAGCGAGGGAGAGACTGAGGTTCCCCAAGGGAGACAGCCCTGAGTGGGCACCAAGCCAGCCATCTGTCCCGCTGGCAAGTGGCAAAACTTGCAAAACATATCCTCAAGAATGTGCTTTGAATTTGCTGGATTTATTCATCCAGAAATACATATATACCTTGTCTGTTTTTAAATAGCACATGGTTATTGGGGTGGGGGGAGAGTTTGAGGTTCATTGGACTCTTTTCTTCCCTCCACCTGGAGAATGTCCTTCAGCTTTGCTGGTCCAGACAGAGGGTCAGGTGTCAGATTCCCTGCCCATTGTGAGGGCTTAGCCAGTGATGGCGAACCTATGACACGCGTGTCAGAGGTGACACGCAAACTCATTTTTTTTGGTTGATTTTTCTTTAAATGGCATTTAAATATATAAAATAAATATCAAAAATATAAGTCTTTGTTTTACTATGGTTGCAAATATCAAAAAATTTCTCTATGTGACACCGCACCAGAGTTAAGTTAGGGTTTTTCAAAATGCTGACACGCCGAGCTCAAAAGGTTCGCCATCACTGGCTTAGACTCATGTCCGGGCCAAGGCCCCGCCTGGTTCTGCTGCCTGGCTTCTCTGGGTCTATGCTTCCTCTCCTCCTTGTACCCATCGTCTCCGCAGCACCCTTGCCAGCTGGTGGCTCTGAGAAGAAACCTCTTTCTATCTCTCCAAAGTAAGCCCAGTCATGTTCTATTTTTAATGGCTTTTAAATGTCTGTTCTACAAAAGAAAAGTCCCTGTAAAAGGCGGTCGGACACTGGGGCCTCCAGAGATGACAGCTGGCTGGGGAGGGAGCCAGCGGCTGGAGAGAGCAGGTCCAGGCAACCTTCCTCGGCTCATGGGGCAGGGGCCTAGACGTTCTCACGGAGGGGAATGTGGACATCCGTGTAGAAACCCCCCTCCACTAGCCCCCTCCACCCTGGGGAGAGGAGGCTGCTACCTGCCCAGTCCTTGTCCTTATGGGAGTGACTGGAGAGGCCGCAGCTGAGGGTTCCAGCTACCCCCATTCAGGCTCCACCAGCCTCGCCCACGGGAAACAGGGAGGTGCTTGTGAGTGAGGTCACCCCCGCAGACAGCCTTTCCTGTGCCAGCGCCCTTGGCCTTGAGCGCGGGGCCAAGCTGCTGCTCAGACAGGCGAGCCCCCCCCGCCCCCCCTAGCCTG
>NW_005371287.1:2820716-2859482 GCF_000412655.1 Myotis brandtii
TAGCCTGAGACCACCCGTGTGCCGCGGCCTCTCTGTCTGTAGGGGCTCAGACTCAGCCTAGACGGGCTGGTTCTCTCCCTGCGCCCCCCTGACCGTGTCCGTTCCGCTTTGCAGTTCTTCCCTTACGGGGACGCCTCCAAGTTCGCCCAGCACGCCTTCCGCACCTTCGACAAGAACGGGGACGGCACCATCGACTTCCGAGAGTTCATCTGCGCCCTGTCCATCACGTCCAGGGGCAGCTTCGAGCAGAAGCTGAACTGGGCCTTCAACATGTACGACCTGGACGGCGACGGCAAGATCACGCGCGTGGAGATGCTGGAGATCATCGAGGTGAGCGCGGGCCCTCGGGCGGCCGGGGCTGTGGGGCACCGGGCAGACCCCGGGTCTGGGCCCTGCTTCCTTGGAATAGGTCTAGGGCGGCTCCTTCCTCCCGGGAGCCCTGCTAGTGACAGGCCAGGCCCTGGATTCTCCTACCCCGCCCCCCACTCCAGCGCAGGGCGGGGAAAAGTCCAGATCTCAGCGGCTGGCGCTGCCCACTGAGGTGGCATTGAACCAGCCCCGCACGCTCTGAGCTCTTACACAACGTGGGCCTACTGGGCGCGGAGGATGTTACAGGACTGCTTCCCGCCTGGCTTAGCTCTGCACTGCTGGACTCGCCCTGTTCCTCCCACCAGCTTCCCTGGGAGCATGAGATGCCACTGCGGCTCCTCCAATTGGCATTGAAAAAAGACTTTATTGAGTCATAATTTATAGTCCATAACTTCAGCCATTTTAAGGCACAATTAAGTGGTTTTCAGTAAACGTAGCAAAGTGTGCAGCCATCAGCATAATCCAATTTTGCATTGTCATCCTCCCGTCCCAGCTAGTAAGGTCTCTGCCCACCTGTTGCCACCTCCAGGCGGCTCAGCAAAATACTGTCCTTCTGTACATGTCATGTCAATGGAACCGAACAATGTAAGCATGTGTGTGGCCCTCTGTCCCTGGCTTCCTTTTTATCTCTGTTGTGGGATTTATCACATTCATTTTTCATGCATAAATAGTATTCAATTGTAGTGTAAAATACGTCATACCTGTTCATCTGTTTACCAATTGCTTCCACTTTTTGGCTCCGACCTGCAAGTCTTTGTATAGATGGGCATTTATTTCTTTAAGACACTTTTCTAAGAAAAACATTGTTTCTACCGAGGAAACTGCCACCTTGAGAACTGTGTCTGATGAATGGAACAATTGGAGTCTTGTTGCTCTAGCTCTAATTGACGAATACAGTCCCCAATCCACAGTGCTCCTTACACTGACTTCTTTCAGGGCTAAATGGTAGTGGTCCATGTTGTGTGATTATCTTAAGCTACTCTAAGTTCCTGATCAGTTGAGACCACATTCCATGTTTTCCCAATTCACCAAGGGCTAGGGCATGCTGACCATCGCCAACACTTCAAACTCGGTGTTTAAAACAGAAGCCATCATTTTCCTCCCTGACCAACCCGAACCCATGGTTCTTGATCTCACCACTGAGCTACTCTTTCTACCCATTTCCTCCAGCCAGAAAGCTGGCAACCATCCAAAGTTCTTCTCTACCCAAGAGGTCCTGAGACTCACACATATCTGAGTATATCACTCTCGTATTTAAAGCATTTAAAGAGGTCTTTGAAGTAAACTGGAGTTGTTGATCCTATCATAGAACCTTCTGGTTTTCTGCAGGCTATCTACAAAATGGTGGGCACTGTGATCATGATGAAAATGAATGAGGATGGCCTCACGCCCGAGCAGCGGGTAGACAAGATTTTCAGCAAGATGGATAAGAACAAAGACGACCAGATTACACTGGATGAGTTCAAAGAAGCGGCCAAGAGCGACCCTTCCATTGTACTACTTCTGCAGTGTGACATTCAGAAATGAGCTGAGGTCAACGCTATGGACTGCATAAGTTTCAATGTTCCATTCAATCTGCAGCTATCTCTCTCTCTCTCTCTCTCTCTCACACACACACACACACACACACACACACACACACACACACACACACATTGCTTGGACTACCTATACATGGACTTGCTTCTTGTGTTTGAAACACTTGTGTGCATGAGAATGTCATTTGCTAATGAATTTTAAAAAGCATATATTATAAAACAACCTGCCACAATGTAATATGTGTAATATTATTTCATAACCAACCCTCCTTCTCCAAAGCCTGGCCAGAAATGTGCAACTAATAGTTCTATGACTTCTCATTCATGTTTTGCTAATGCTTGTGTCTCCTTGATTACATAATGTCAGTAGCACTGAGAAACCCCCCCCCATCCCCCTCGCTATGGTAATGTAACTTATTATAAGCTGTGTCACCATTTTCCTGTAAAATAGTACTGGACAGACACACACAGGGTTTCTTGATTCTTCCATGTGGTCCACACACAAGAGCTTGTCTTACCAGTGAATATAAATGTACTACATTTGCATGCCTTTTAGGGTTGCCTTCACTCTTACCTCATTTGCATCCTACCAATCTGGAAAAAGCTGTTTTGGAATTAATGCAGTATAAAACTTAAAAATCCTGATAAATGACTCATTAAGTATATCTATCTATATATATACACAAAGATATTATTTATTGAAAGTGACAAAAAAAAGTGTATTGATTTCTGCTTGAGTTTTCAAAGGCTTCCGAAAAGGTGGCGGTAGAGGTCCCAAATAAATTTATAACATTTGACTTTTTCCCTGAATTTTTATTTCATAATTTTAGATGTGAAACAGATGTTTATAATTATCAAGGGTCAGCTAGCTACTACTTACCAAATCTAGCCCTTAAACAGACATCTCTGGAATTCGAGGAATTAATGACAACAAAAGGGGAAAAGCAACCTTCCAACTTCATTCTGGCCCTCAAAAGAGGGACAATTTCATATGTAATGTTTACAGAAAACACAACTTTTTCATCCTTAAAAAAATGCTCATATGAAAATAAAATGTATCTCAATGTGACTCTGGTGCTAACAACACATTATGTTCTACACAAGCTGGAGGGCGCATTCAGCAGGCTGGAAATGTCCTCCAAAAGAGGTCTTTCCAAACCAAAAGAACACTATCTGTTCTTTATCAGGATGGAACACTCTGACCTTCTTAGCTCCAGGAAGGGAGGCAGAAAAGATTCCATCAAGAGCTCTAACGGCTCGCCTGGCTGGTGTGGCTCAGTGTTTGAACATCGACCTACCAACCAAGAGGTTCCAGGTTGGATTTCAGGTCAGGGCACATGCTCGGGTTGTGGGCTAGATCCCCAGTAGGGGCGGGGTGTGCTGGAGGCAGATAATCGATGTCTCTCTCTCATCAATGTTTCTCTCTCTCTCTCAAATCAATAATTAAAATTGAAAACAAAGGACTCTAAAGGCAGGTTTGCATTTCCAGAACATGTCTAGAGCAGTTCAGTTCCTTCCTACAGTGCCGTCCAACAGAGCTTCCTTGGTGATGGGAACGTGCATGTCCCCACCAGCTACATGTGGCCAGTGTGACTGAGGAACTATTTTTCATTTTAATTATTTAACTTTAATTTGCCACATGTAGGCAGTACAGTATCACAGTGCAGTGCTATATTATTCATTGCTTATTGAGTGCTTTTTTCCTAAACACACTTTTTCTTTGCCGTAGGGTTATTAAATAAGACAGAGACCACTGCCTAATAATTTATTTATCCATTCAACAGAAACTGAGGCAAGCAAACCGTACCACAAACACTGATAAAACCGAACTTCCACCCCAAGTGCTAATAGAATATCATGGTGTCCTTAACCCCGGAGCTATGTGGTCCAAAGTGGGGGCAGGGAGAGATGGGAAAGGGTCAGTAAGTGCCTCCCCATACTCCCTTCCCAGAGTGAGGGTGGGGGTGGGGGGTGGGGGTGGTTTGAGGAGCTGCGGAGGCTCCTTGGAAGGGCAATTGGTTAAGTCAGCCTCTGGGCAATGCTTTCATAGCAATCTTCATGGACCTACCATGTGTCCAACACTATGACAGACAAAACACACACACACACACACACACACACACGCGCACACCCGCAATTGTGAGTCATGAAGCAGCAGCAGAAGGAAGTGGGCCCTGTGGATATTTGGGACACGCACAAAAGACAAATTCTTCAGCAGACTGAGTGGTTCTTTTCATAAATAAAGCAGAAACAAATGATGAGAATGTAATATTCTGGAAAAGAAGCAGGACTAAATATAATCAGGGAATCAAAACGTTTATTTTCATTCTTACAAATTCTATAGAAATGAACCCAAATGAAACAGATATGTACATATACATATGTACAAAATTTTACTTCTGAAAAAGAATCTATAAAAGTAGATGGTTGAAAATAAAACAAAATGAAACAAATAAACAAACAAACGTAAACGGATTTAAAACCAGTACTATGAAACTGATTTTCTCCAAGTAAAGTAAGAGTAATTTTAAATTGCTGGTTGTGGCTGGTTTTCCAGGTTATTTACATATTTTATTGTGGTCATCTATACAAAGGAATCTCTTTTATTTCAGAATATCTTCAGTTCCATTTTATTACATCAAAGAGTCCTGAATTCTTTTCCCTTTACAGAGCTTTCAGCACGAAGACGATCAACTTCCGTTTTCTTCTTCCTCTTGACCCACGGGTCGGAAAGGCAGTATCATCTGCCCTCTTTCAGGATCAGACATTCGAAGAATTCTAATCAGCTTACTTGATGGAAGTGAGCTAGAGGAAGTAAAATTAATTACTCACATTTCCAAGAAAACGTTTTCACATTACAAGAAAATTCTCCTCCTTCTCATGAAAATATAAATCTAAATGGCTGTTATCTGTCAACATATATTTACAGCAGGGAGGTATGGCTACTATCTGAAGTTCCAGAAGAAATATGATTTGCAATAAGGAAATAATTTGTTTTCATTTAAAAAAATCAACTTCCTGCTAAATGCTATGGGTTTTCAGTTTGGCAGAAAAATAAAATGAGGGAGATTTATATACCAACTATTTCTTACTCTTGTTCTTATCTAGCTGGAAAGGGGTTACCTGATATTTCCAGTCACAAATTTAAATCCCCACCAAAGCGACCACTTTAGAGAGAGAATATGGGCTCTAAGCGACAGGGAGCCTGGTACCCAGCAGGCACCCAGCAGAGGCTGACTGCAGCAGAGGAGCGCTCTCTATTGGGAAGGAATGTAACTGCACTTGTAACTGACGGGAGGGGGCGGGGGGGGGGGGGCCAAGACCAGGAAATCATGAATGTTTTTTTAGTCTAAATGGAATTACTACAACTACTGCAACACTAGTTCAGTGGTTCTCAACCTTTCTAATGCCGAGACCCTTTAATACAGTTCCTCATGTTGTGGTGACCCCCAACCATAAAATTATTTTCGTTGCTACTTCATAGCTGTAATTTTGCTAGTTATGAGAATCGTAATGTAAATATCTGATATGCAGGATGTATTTTCATTGTTACAAATTGAACATAATTAAAGCATAGTGATTAATCACAAAAACAATATGTAATTATATATTCAATATGTGTTTTCCGATGGTCTTAGGCGACCCCTGTGAAAGGGTCGTTCGACCCCCAAAGGTGTCACGACCCACAGGTTGAGAACCGCTGCACTAATTGGTCATAATAAACACAGAGGAGCAGATTCAAAATAGAAACAGTAACAAGTCAATAATCACATTCAAATCAACCTGCTTCTGTTATGGGAGATGATAAACACAAAATTTTAAATATCTACAAAGAAAAAATTATCTTAAATCTCCAGAACTGGTATAGAGGCTAATTTTTCCTTTTAATGGTCATTTAAGCATTTGCACTTTAAAAATCGAGATTATAGCCCTAGCTGGTTTCGCTCAGTGGATAGAGCCTTGGCCTATGGACTGAAGGGTCCCGGGTTCGATTCCGGTCAGGGGCACATGTCCGAGTTGCGGGCTCGATCCCCAGTGGGGGGCGTGCAGGAGGCAGCCGGTCAATGGTTCTCTCCATCATTGATGTTTCTATCTCTCTCCCTCTCCCTCCCTCTCTGAAATCAATAAAAATATTTTTTTTAAAAATTGAGATTATAAAAGACTTCTCCCCATTTTATACACTTGACACATATATTCAGAGCAGACTTTTAAGTTACCTCATGCTCTGAGGCGTAAGCAAGATGAATTGTCTGAAGCGCTGGGAATCTGCCATTTTGAGTATCATGTCCATTGCGATTCTCCGGTTCACCATGTCCTGGAGAAGAAGCAGAAGTCAGGGTCGCGGCATGTCAATCAAATTCTTGGGAACACAGTAATCTGCCGGCTACTGCAACCCCCTGGATTTTTATCCACGAATCATCCATTACCTTATCTCTGATGCCAAGCTTAGGGAAGATAATGTCCAAAACTCTCAGGGAAAACAACTGAGTACATCTCTCTTCCATGTAATTTCTGCAGTAAACGTGTTTATAAGCACTCAAAAGACACAACTAACTATTCCAGAATGAATCTAATTTGTACAGTAATAGTCACTCAGGAGAACAGTATCAAAAGTGACTAGTGCAAACATATTACGTCTCTCAAATTTTCCCTCAATGATTAAGGTGCTTTAAAAACTCTGCCTGCCCCCTTCATCTTCTACAATTTGTACAATGTGAACCAATTTGAATTCACAGACCAATTTCTCAATTAAATCTTTAATATAAACAGTGCATCGGTGTATAGAAAAAGAATGTTTAGTTATAACAGGTTTTGAAATGAAATGAATTAAACTGTGCTTACATTTTCTGAGTTAAATAACAGAAAAGAAAAACAATCCAAGCAGCCCTCCCACCCGAGAGCTGGAAGCCGAGACAGATGGAGGATGCATTTTAAAAGGAATCCTGGAAACGGCGTGTGCGGTGCAGCCTGATGGCTCAGAACATGGGCTTTGGAGGCAGACAGGGGACCCACATCCCGCCTACACTGCTCAGTGGCTCATATGATACAAACTCTTCCATCAGGAATATCTGCAAAGTAATCTCACATAAAGTGAACAAAAATAACCAGAGCTTGCACAAATGGAACGCTGTCCTTTCCAAACAACGCCCCGGTGTGGCCTATCATTTAATGACAAAGCTGTCAACGCACCAAAAAAATATTTGCTTCTTTGGATTGGTTCTCAGAACCTGGGTGCATTTTTCTGAATAATTTTAATGGGGCAAAATGCCATCCTGATTAAGACCCTCTTAGTTTGTGAAAGAGAAAGAAGTTGTCCTGAGTTAAATATGACATAAGATGGGTCATAGGACTGGACTGCAAAATGGTATTGGGGCGGGGGGGTGTCAATTGGGGAAAAAGGAGACATATGTAAAACTGTAGAAAAGAAAAAAAAAATTGTATTTGGGACAAAAACAATGCATGAAAGAATAATTGCCTTCTAAG
The DNA here is from genome assembly GCF_000412655.1 of Myotis brandtii. Lineage (NCBI taxonomy): Eukaryota > Metazoa > Chordata > Mammalia > Chiroptera > Vespertilionidae > Myotis > Myotis brandtii. The sequence continues at coordinate 2,828,108 of NW_005371287.1, forward strand.
ATTTGTGAATTAGTTTCAAAGCCAATTCTCAGAGGAATTTCTAACTAATCATCAACAATGTTTTTTGGGGGGGGTGTCACTTGAAAGATTACATAGCACTCACCAAGTATAAATTCTGATTCATGAATAAGCATTTTCTAAATGCTTCCTATGGGCTAGGCCAGTGATGGCGAACCTTTTGAGCTCAGCGTGTCAGAATTTCGAAAAATCCTAACTTAACTCTGGTGCTGTGTCACATATAGAAATGTTTTGATATTTGCAACCATAGTAATACAAAGATTTATATTTTTGATATTTATTTTATATACTTAAATGCCATTTAACAAAGAAAAATCAACCAAAAAAATGAGTTCGCGTGTCATAGGTTCGCCATCACTGGGCTAGGCATTAGAAGGTAGAAATATGACCTCAAAAGGATTACAATTTGGTGGGAGATTCAGACATAAGAGGGACAGCAATGGAAAGGAAAATACATACAGTTAAAATACTAGTGTAATGGTACATGCAATACATAATATAAAATATATAATGAGGCAATGTGAGGGAGGTGGAAACCAGTGAGAAGACACATTCTGAGACACATGGAGGATAGGCCTGTGGTGACAAATACTAAAAGAATTAAAGTACGACTGGAAGTTTGTTTATGATTTGGCTAAACCAGTTTTGCTAGAATAGTCAGTCTAAACTCAGACTGCAGTGGATTTAGGAAAGAACGGGGCATGAATAAGTAAAGAGAATGACTCAGAGATAATCTGGGAGAACTTACTATGTGCACCAAGCAAGACCCCACTGGAGCCTCACTATAACCCTATGAGGCAAGGAAGATTAATAGCTTTATTTTATAGATGAAGACATTGAGGCCTGAAAAGGATAACTACTTGGCCCAAAGTCATTTGGGTAATTGGTCTCAATCTTGGGTTTTTAGACTTCAAAATCACCCTTGTGTCATATATTATATGGCTCTTTGAGGGGCTGTGAAGGAAGGAAAGCGTAAGCTAACTGCTTTGGACTTTCTGTTCCAATGAAAGACGGAAATACACTAGGGAAGAGGCTACAGGAGGTCCATCTGGTGGAGAGGAGGGAGGTCCCGCTGGGAAAGAGGAGGAAATCAGGACGGGTTCTCTGGAGCTGCCACATCGTAGCAGGGAGAGAACTGCAGCTCTTCAGTTCTTCCTTCCACTAACACGGACTGCAGTGTCGGGGCCGGAGCTTTCCTAGTTCGGGTAAAACTAAAGAGAGAATCGCTTCCATACAAAACACACGTCCACCACCCCACCCCCCAAACTGGAGAATTTAAAATGTAACACTACCATGTAGACATCAAACTCATCCAGGCATCTGAAGGGAGACTCAGCAATGGACCACAGAGAAAGAATGAAGCACACGGTGGAGAAGGAGCGCTCGCCTCCGGATAAGGCTCGCATGTCGTTGAAAGCCGCTCTGTTCCCCTCTCCAGGCTGCACCTTGAATGAGTCAACGGGAAAAAAAGGTGTAGAAAAAGGCATTATTAAATTCTTTATAAAAAGGCTGCCTCACATGAGAAAGAATGGGTTTACAGTTAAAAATAATAAAAGAGACTAAAGTCATTTAGTCAAGTGGAAATGACATCTATTCCATTTAAAATATTTTACAGTAAAACAATGAGCTACGTATAACAGTGGTTTTTGTTTTATTGTGAGAAAAAAAAAATTGAAAGCATTTTCTCACTGTAATGAGATCCAACATACCACAATTCCAAAGGCTTGATGATAAAAATGCCAATGTGAGCCAAATGTTAGTAACGAAAATACTGTGAACTAGTCATTCTGGCACTTTCATAGTCCCCTGAAGACCTGAAACCATACAACTTGTAGAAGACAACATAGGGAAGAACCTACTCATCTTGGATAGCCTGGGCCCCGTGACCACCTGCTTCCCCCACGCCCTACACCTGGCACCCACCATTCTACTGCTTCCACGAAGTTTGGCTCTTTTAGATTCTACATAACTTATACCAGACAGTATTTGTCTTTCTCTGTGTGACTTACTTTAATTAACATAATGCCCTGAGCTTCATCCATGTTGTTGCCTGGATGTCAATTTCCTCTCCTTTTTATGGCTAAATGATATTCCCGTGTGTGTGTGTGTGTGTGTGTGTGTGTGTGTGTGAGAGAGAGAGAGAGAGAGAGAGAGAGAGAGAGAGAGAGAGTATCACATTTTCTTTACACATTCATCTCTTGGTGGACACTTAGGTTGTATCCATGTCTAGGCTATTTTAGATAATGCTGCAATGAACATGGGGGTGCAGGTGTGATTTCATTTCATTTCCTTTGGATATATACCCAAAGCTTGTGCTTCTGGTGTCAAATCCAAACAATCATTGCTAAGACCAACATCAAGGAGCTTTCTCCCTATGTTTTCTTCTTAGAGAAGATTTCAAACGGTGTGAAAAGTTGTAGTAATCAAGAGGCGTGACTGCTTCCAGATTTGTTCTTTTTTCTCAAGATTGCTTTGGCTATTCAGGGTCTTTTACGATTCCACACAAATTTTAGGGTTGTGCTTTCTACTTCTGTAAGCAATGCCATTGGAATCTTGATAGGGACTGAGTTAAATCTAATCAGGCTTTGGGAAGTATGTACATTTTAACAATACTAATTCTTTTGATCCATGAACACCGGATATCTTTCCATTTATCTGTGTCTTCTTCAATTTCTTTCATCAATGCATTATAGTTTTCAGTGGACAGATCTTTCACCTCCTCGTTAAATTTTCTCTGAAGTATTTTACTGTTTTTGATGCTATTGTAAATGGGACTGTTTTATTTCTTTTTTCAAACATTTCTAAGTGCCAAGATAACTTTTGTTACTTGAATTCCAGTGACATCTAGTGGTTATGTTGCTTTAAATGTAATTACTGAATGTCAAAAAGACATAGGACCGACTTAAACAGGCTCAGACCGGCCAAAGAAAGTAACAGCAATGAATTGAAATTCATAAAATCTCTTTTAAAAAATCCCCCTTTAATAAATAAGGGCTCATGGGAACAATAAACTAGCAATTAATAAATGAACAGCACACTGTCACAATTGCCTGAGAAGATAGTATACTGAACATTAGAAGTCACTCCATTCTGACAGAATTCCACTTGCACAAATATGCTACACAAGGTGAAAAGGCAGCACCAACCAGTTCTACATCATGAAGGTTAATCACACATGGATTCACATATTTTCCAAGCTGCTATCTGAAAAATTATGAAGCTCTCAAGTGAGCATTCATTTATTTTTTAATCATCTAAGGGTTACAAAATATTCTGAATTTAAACATACACTGAAATTTTACATATATCATCTGTAAATCTGAATCCTCCATGAAAATCCAAATGAAAAAGCAACATTAACATAGCCAAACCAAATAAACACACAAAAACACACATATGAAAGTAAGAACTAAGTAACAGGATGTAATCTTTTGTCCAAAACTGCATTTGGTATCAATCTAATGAATGAAGCCCTGGATGAATCATGGAGATCTAAAGTTTACTTCTTATCTATTACTAACTTATCATGGGACATTGGTATCAATTTCCCTTTTTTGAAAAACGACTAGATTCCTTTTTTTTCCTTAATACTCACCTAAGGATATGTTTGTTTGTTTGTTTGTTTGTTTGTTTATTTATAAAGAGAGAGAAAGGGGGAGAGACAGAGAAACATTGATCAGCTGTCTCCCATATGAGCCCTGACTAGGCATCAAACCCACAACCTAGTTGTGTGCCTTGACTGGGAATCAAACCCGAAACCCTTTGGTGTATAGGATGATGCTCCAACCAACTGAGCAAACCAGCCAGGGCAGATGACTAGATTCTTAAAGCAATAATGTTCTTCAGAATAACAGGGATGACAACGTCAGAAAATCTAGCTGCACTTGTCTTGTATAGTCAGCTCTGGGGATAAATTACCTAAACACTCCGAACACTTTGCTCTTTTACTCTTTTTTTTTATTATTAGAGTGTAAATTACATACAGTAAGGAACAAAACTGAAGTGTTTAGTGCAAATAATTTTTATACAAACACATATACACACACAGAGTAACCACCACTCAGATCAAGACGGCATTTCTGGCATCTCTGCAAATTCTGTGTTCTCTCCGTCACTAGCAATCCCCAAAAGGTAACCATTATTTTGACTTTAACCACATAAATGAATTTTGCCAGTTTCTGAAGAGTGGAACTGCTTTAACAGACAGTGGCAGACGGGTTTCCAAATTAGTTCTACCAAGTTATAGTCCCACTGGCTGGGAATGAGAGTTCTTAGTCTATATCCTCACCAACACAAGATATTATCAGTCTTGTTCATTTTAGGCACACTAATGGTGATGTGATAGTAAGTTGTGATATAAATTTGTATTTCTCCGATGACTAATGATACTGGGCACTTTTTCATGTGCTTATTTGCCATCTGGACACTTTATGAAGTTGTTGTTTAAGCCTTTTGATCATTTTTACATGTGTTATCATTCTTTTTCGTAATTATTATTATTACTTAAAATTTTTAGATATGAGTCCTTTGTTTTATATATGTATTGCAAATTATTACTTATTCTAAGTATTAACATGGGCATATAAAATTTATGGCAACTAGAAGTAGTAAATGAGTATTTGAAAGTTTTCTCCCATTATTTGAGTGGATAGCTGCTCTTGCCCTGCACTCTTTCTTTCAACGCATGTGACTATGAGAGAACACATAAAGACAGACTCCACAGAGTTGAATGTGGCAGCTTTCTTTCTCAAGAGAGATCAGATCTAGGTACACCTTCAGAAATAAGTAGTACAAACTATTACATGGGCTAGAACATTCTTTGAGAAAATTCTTTCTTGGCTTCCTATAGTGAGACCAGAGAAAATGGACCTTCTATAATGTCCCACATAATTTCAAGAAAGAAACCAATGGAGTAGAAAGAGAAGGTAACTATGTGTCACTGAAATAAAATTCCTAATTATCATCAGAAGAAAATAATGTAGTTGTCTGGGGGAGATTTTTTTTTTTTTAATTAAAAAAGCTACAACAGCAGCTTTAGCCAATAAGGTCAATTTACTGTTCAACACTTTGACAAAGCATCTCCTAATAATTAACATGTAAAGTTAAGATACTTACTGATATAGTAAGAGTTTCATTCTTGTGGTCAAAATTCATTTTTCCACAATAGGCCCTCTGAGATAATAAGTTGTCAAAGTACAATTTGCATCGTAAAGTCAAACACCTTGAAATAAAAAATTGGACACATTAAGAAGAATATAAAGATACAGAGTATATTCAGCATGATCTTTAACCAGCATGTAAGACCAGATAAAAATATGCTAAAATGTTAACACTGGTGGGCCATTTTATAGGTGCAATTTTAGGTGATTTTCTCCCGATCTTTATATTTCGCTTGTCTCTACATTTTTACCACAAACATCTGCAGAATGATATCACCTCACAGTGAATATATCTCCTTAAATGACAACTTATGGAAGAGTAAAAGGAAGAGGGTGAAAAACTAAGTGGAGCTGGAAGTCCTTGGAGGCCAAGGAGCCTCCGGTTCACAAGGCAGAGTCTGCAGAGGAAAGCACAGCACCGAGAGAACTCGAGAGGACCTGGAGAGGGTGCCTCGGGTCTCCCTGAGCATTCTACTCATCAGGTGTGAGGATACCACTCACTGGGGGAGAAACATTCGAAAGAAGCACAAGTAATTCATGAAGACACCCACAGCCAGGAGCAGTTCACATTCCCCCTGGCCCGAGTGGAAACCTTTTAAGTTACAAGATATCAGTACAGTACTCAGAACCTGCTTCACAGGTAGAAAAAAATTAGTACTCGACTAAAGGCTGCTCTGGTCCCACCAAACAAAACTTAAAAGCAGCCTCAAAAGGATAAAAATAAACCCTATTTAAGCCTTAACAACATATGCTTATAAAAGGGAAACAAAGTTTTAGTTTAGTTCAGGAATATGGTCACTCATGTAAAAGCCTATTTCTTGTTATGGCTTCATCTGAATTTCCACGTATGTGGTAGAGCTAGATACATTTTTAAAAAATTCTTAAGACTAATAGAGTTTGGGGTATAAAGGCAGGGAAAAAGCACATGACTGAGGGATTGCTTCCGGGGAAAACAGAAGGTTCATGTAAAGACCAGGGCTGCCTTGGGTCCAAGCACACCAAGGGTTATCCCTACCTTTAAACTGTCCTCTGCTTTATTTGTTGCTTGTGACTTTCATTGGGGTCAATTTATCCATGCGAGTCTGTACATTTCCGGGTACATTAATAATATCCAGTTTCCCTAATCCTGTATTAATTCACGCAACTAATATATACCAAGTTCCTACTCTGTTTCAGGTACTGCAGTAGGTTCTGGAGATAGCTGTAACAAAGCAGCATCCATCAAGCTACAAGCCACACCATTCTTGTTGATCAGGGTAAATCAACTGAATATTGACTCAGCAGGTCCCGTCAAAAACATGCATCCCTCAAAAACGTGCGATGTCCAAGAGTGAAAGAGGCTGCCTCAGGACCAATGAGCTACCCTTCAAAGGGCACTTTAAGCAGCCAGTGACCAGCCACCTGTGAATGATCTAGAAAGGATGGATACCTGATGGAGTGGAAAAGTTGGACAGCTGCTATAAAGGCTCACTCAAATCCGTAATTCTCTAATTAAATTATAGGACTGTGAGCACCAGCTGACAAGGTAAGCACTGGCAGCTCTTCACTAACTGAATCATGTAAAGTTCTTTTAATTTAATTTAATAATTATAAGGGATAAGTGGAAACAAAGAAAAATAAAAAAATGCATATGTGATAATATATTTTTTAATGCACTTACCTTCTAAATTGTTGGTATGTTTTGAATCTATGGGTCATTATTTCTTCCAGTAATTTAATAAACCTTTTTAAAGTCTTTACTTTAGTATCCAGATCAAGATAGGTTTCTTTTGCTTCTTGGTACTGCCTATTTTATGAACAAAATATTAAGTAAATAAAGGCCATTCAAAGAAACATAAAAAAGTAAAATCTCAAATATATTTCATGGGGAAGACCAGGGAGTGCTGAGGACCCAGAACTAGCAGATTTCACAGAGTTGTAAACACAATCCACTACCAGGAGGAGCAGGTGCTGCCCTGACCGGGAAGAGTGGTTAGCAGGCTGGGCAGGAACAAAGTCCAGCCCTAGAGAAGGCAGAGAAAGCACAGAGGAAAGTGGGGCCCAGAGTGGCAGACCTTAGAGAATATACATCTTCTAAACGTAAAGGGATTACACTGGAAGGCAATAAATATTTCCCTCAGTGACAGACACCAATGTGGGAGCACACTGAGGAACACAGAGAATAGAAAGGAGAAAAGGAAAGAAATTGGGGGAAAAACATATAAAAGGGTTGGACAAAATATATAAGAGAAGACAAAGACTATCTAACATATGTATAAACTAGAGGCCCAGTGCATAACATTCGTGCACTGGGGGGCGGAGGGGGAGGGTCGTCCTCAACCCAGCCTGCACCCTCTTGCAGTATGGGACCCCTAGGGGGATGTCTGACTGCCAGCTTAGGTCCGCTCCCCGAAGGGTCCTTAGCGCTGCTGCAGAGGTGGCAGAGGCTCCTGCCACCACTGCTGTGCCCGTCTTCCGGCTGAGGGGCGCTCCCTCATGGGAGTGCACTGACCATGGGGGGCAGCTCCTGTGCTGAGTGTCTGCCCCCTGGTGGTCAGTGTGAATCATAGTGACCAGTCGTTCTGCAGTTTGGTCTATTTGCATATTAGCCTTTTGTTATATAGGATGAAGACCTCAAAAAGAAAACTGAACAGAAAATATTTTAAAAAGTAAACACAAGAAAACGTTTAATAAATAAGACTTGAATCTCCAGACTGAAAAAGCACGCTGTGTACCAAGTGAAAGGATCACGGAGTCTGACATTCTGGACAAGCTACAGGACTTCGTAGACTATCACAGATACTCAAGAGACAGGGGATTTTACATTAGGGTAAACTAGTCTTCAATTCAAAGTTAAGACAAATAATTATGAATATGCAAAAATATCATTCATGTAGCCATTCTTAAGGAAACAATTTGAGGACAAACAACTTTTCAAATGGCTGCAGGGCCATTTGGAAAAAGATAAAATACATTCCTCACCTTACACCCAAATTATCCACAGGACAATGAAAAAATACATAAAAAGTGCACAGAACAAAAAATAAACAGTTGTTAAGACAAGAAAAAAATGTTCAATAGCACTTAATATAAGTGAAATGCAAATAAAAATTATAACAAGGTTTGTTTTTTTGGGGGGGAAATCTACCCATCGGCAAAAACCATACAAGATGATCACACTGTTTAGGCTATTGGGAACAAGCCCTCTAATACACTGCTGATGGGAATGCAAATTAAATACAATCCCCAGAAAGGGGAATCTGTCAAAACGAAATTTTTTCCTAAAAAAAAAAAAAACCAAAAAACCACACACACATACACACACACAAAATAAACCTGAATAACATGACACATGTACAAAACTACTTATTATGTACCACTATATATAATAGCAAAAGATTCAATTAAAACTCAACTATCCATCAATAGGTGGTTGAATACTCTAAAACAATAAAAAAAATATCCAAAACACTGTATATCATTAAATCAAAGAAAATAATCTGCAAAAGAGTTTATATAATGTGCTATCTTTTATATCTGAAATGATAAAAAGCAGTCACATTACCTTATATTTGTATATAGAAACACTGAGAGCACATTTAATAAGATAAAAGAAAAAAAAGTAAAAAGAGGAAGTAAATTTTTGGAGGGTCTTTTTACATTGTATTTTTTAAAAACTATTTTAAAGAAAAACTTTACTATTTTTGTTTTCCAATGCTTTTGAAAATAGAATTGAGATGGCTCCCGTCTCCAGCCTTTTCTTAAATAGGAAAAGTTCTTCAAAAGTGCACAGTTACAATCTTCTACTACAATTTAATCATCATCCTATAGTTGCACATGGTTCTAATTTTTCACTGTTATAAATAATACTGCAATAAACATATCCAAGCAAAATTATTTTTCTCATTTTGGATTATAACAACAAAATTACTTGGCCAAACAAATTTTTGAGGGCATTTGATATAAACTGCCTTAATGTTGTTCAGAAACACTAATATTTAACATACTATGTATCCTATATATTCTGCCTATTATGATCTCATTTAATCTTCACAATAACCCTTTAAGGGGAATACTATAATTACATCTATTTTACAGATGAGAAAATTTAAGGTTCAGAGACACTGGATAATCTGCTGAAATCTAAGATAATAGAAGAGCAATTCAAACCGAGGTACTTTTGCTTCAGAACCTGTGCTCTAACTACATTGGAACTTCCATTTTTACCTAGTATAAAAACATCCATTTCACTGAGATCTAACCGACATGAAGTTTTTTCCATCTTCGTGTATGTGAAAATGGCTTCTAATTATTCTGATTTGCATTTCTTTGATTACTTGTGAAGCTGAATAATTTCATGTCTATATGAACCTTATAGGTATAAAGATAACATTTATACGCAAATATTCTGTAATAATTCAGAAGAAAAAAGTTAGTTTATATTATTTTTTTATTGACTTGGAGAGAGAGACAGGAGGGAGGGAGAGAGAGAGAGAGAGAGAGAGAGAGAGAGAGAGAGAGAAACATTGATGTGAGAAACATTGATCAGTTGCCTCCCATACATGCCCCAACTGGGGATTGAACCCAAAACCTTTTTGGTGTGTGGGATGACGCTCCAACCAATTGAGCAACCCGGCCAAGGCAAAGTTAGTTTATTATTAACATACACATATGAAAGACTAGTTTAGCTATAAACTATATGCTATGGCAATATTTGATCCAAATTTAAGATTTATATTTAAACATTTATTTTTTGTGTTGAAAATATATACGGATAACATAATCAAGTAGAAAAGCTACCAACCACTTACCTCATTATTTCCTCTCGATCTCCATGACTAGCATGTTCTGCCTGGATCTTTTGTCTTAATCTATTAATTTCTTTATCTAGAATCGATGCGGACTTTTTCACTTCTATCCGTTCTGGGCAGATTTGTCTTGCTTGTGACATTTTCTCCTAAGACAGATTTTTAATGTCATTAAAACTCTTCTTTGAGATAACAATTCATTGTATTACTAATGCCAAAATAGGCAAAGTAAAATTCTAAACTTATGTTTACAAAATGTATTTTGAATGCATTTGGTATCAATGTTATTTCTCTAAGCTTTATATTGAGAATATAGTACAGTCACTATAAATCTTCAAGAGAAAATTACACTACTGTTCACATCTTTAATAATTTGTAAGACCTCCGTAAGTTCCTAATGAAACAAATTTCAAGTAGCAGTTATGAAAAGTCTGGCATGCAGGGCACTGAGGTCAGACATAGCTTTCTGTGTATTTTAGGATGGACTCTGAACACCAAATAGTATTGAAATGCAAACAAAAAGACCCTCATGTTTATAAAATATTAAAAAACTCAAAGCACTTTCACACATAGTACTTATTTTGTATTTACAACATTTGGTGTAAGTCTTGAATAAGTAAGGCAATGGATTAGAGTCTCAGTCCTTTCTCAAGATACATAAAGGCAAAGTTGAGATCCATCTCTTCTAGTTAGACCGAAGTTGCTTTCAACTAATCTCCAAAAACAGGGCTGCTGCTCACAGCTGTCAGCATGGGTGTCCAGCAAGCAGGAGTGGAATTGCAGCCCAGCCCAGCCCAGCCCAGCCCAGTCCAGCCAAGCCCGGCCCCAACTACTCAGAGGCAGAGATGGATTTTCTGACATAAAGCTGCTATCTACTTGCCACACTAGGCCTGTAAGGAGCTAGATTAGCTTGGAGGGAGTACCATTCCCTTTCAGACGCCAGACTGTCGCAGTCCTGCCTAAAGTCCTCTTCGTGTTGGTCTATTTAAGTCCCCACACTCAGAGAGTCCCTAAGCCTCCTTCTCTTAATTCACCAAAACAGCTGTTACTTTATAGGAAACAGATACTCATCCGACAACTTGTATGTTTGAAAACAGGATATTAAGAAAAACGCACTTTGGGAATTAGGACTAAGGTTGTAAACAAAAACATAAAATAAAAAATGATAACCTCTAGTTCTTTTTCTTTCATATCCAGTTCTCGTTTCTTTTTATTTAAAGTATTCAAGTGTTCTTTTTGTTTTTCTTCATAATGCCGCTTCCCTCGTTTTTGGGTATCTACTTCGGAATCAGCAATGTTTAATTCATCCTGTTTGAAGAAAGCCAAAATAATTTCTAAAGCAAACATTGTTTTGTTTTTTTTAAATTACCAGCGTAGCTATAAAACTAACTGACAACTCCATAAAGTGGATAGGACTGTGTTGCTTCAAGACACAAGTGTTAGAGTTCATACCGGATGTGTCTGAATAGAAATGAGGAGTCACATGATTATATTTAAACTCTTATATGAAGTCTCCATATACATGGTGCTTTCAACTTTATTTTGGTAAACAGCGTAGTTTGGTGGGAAGCCACATTAGCCTGGTGAAAGGCTTGGATGACATATGCATAAAGACATTCATTATGGTGGCTTCTCAAATAATGATCTACATTACCACTGATTTGGATGTTTTTACAAAATATATAGACTTCTAGACTCCACCTCTGGATATTTTATTTTAGGTCTGGAATCCCCGAATCTCAATCTTTTAAATAGCTCTTGATTTAAGAAGCACCAAAATAAGTTTAGAATCTCAGAGGACTTGTTCTTTTGGTTTGATATACAAACGTTTAGAGCAGCTTTATTTGTAATAGCCCCAACCTGGAAACCCATGTCCATCAATCAGTAAATGAAACAAATTGTGGTATATCAAACACAATGGAATGCTACTTGGCAATAAGAAGAAATGAATTATTGATTCAGGTAAAAATATGGATGATTACAATAATCAGAAAGAGTAACTTGTATTCCATTCACTCACTTTTTCTTTTAAACTATAAACAGTGTATACATTATCTGCTAGACAGTATGTTAGGTTCTGAAAAAGGTCATATCACAAAAAAGTGAGAGTATATAATGTGTGATTCCATTGCATGTAATTCTAGAAAATGTGCAGGCTACAGTGTAGAAAGCAGACTGATGGCTGTCTGGGGACGGGGGCAGGGCGCAGGGAGGGACAGATTACAAAGGGGCACGAGGAAACTTTGAGCATGAAGGATTGTTCTTTTTTCTGATTGTGAGGTTTTACAGGTATATACATGTCAAAATTTATGAACTCATACACTTATATGTGTATTTAATGCATGTCACTTATATCTCAATAACACTGTTTTCAAAAGGCTGATTTAAGAACCACGTTATATTTTAGTTAATTTGTTTGCTTGTTTTTTGAGCCTAGCATTGCTCGTTGACACTATGATTATCATGTTCAGTCTCAAGAGTTAGTTATAAACAGAGAAAGAAACAAATACAAACCAGAGCAGCAATAACAGCATCACACGGGACAATATATGGAGGTATCCGCAAAAGGAAGAGGTATCTAAACATGGAAAATATTTACCTCACATAATGGAGGAATTGGGCTATTTTCTAACCTAAGAATACAATTTATTGCAGCTTGTTCATATTAATGGAAATATCACCCATGATAGACATTTGATAACATATTGCTCTTATAAAAGAGTTCTATTAAAAATCATTGTTACATGAAGGATGAAGATAAACTGCTCATTTATATCAAACAATAAAAGAAACTGGGTGCAATGTGTGTAGCAGGAGAGATTACAATTAGGAATGGGAACAGTTTATGAAATAGAATGCTTGTCTTCTAAAAACAGAACTAAGTTTTCTAATCATTTTTGGTAGAAGCTGTCAAAATAAATAGGCCCCATTTGCTTTAGGGAATCAATTCAGTGTTAGGGAACAGAAGGGATAAAACACACAAGGACACATTTGTGCTGGTTAATCTTCCCTCCTAGCAACCTGAGAAAGGGAAAGACCTGCAGCGTAAAATAATAGGAAAAGACCTACAGATGTTAATATCCCTTTCTCAACATTTACCATGGCTGTCTGATTTGTCCTTGTATATTTAATAAATATATGTCCTGGGTGCTATGAGATTTAAAACTAAAAGGAAAGCAAGAGAGCATTTCTTTTAATTTCATTTAATTTGATGGCGAAATGAAGAACTAGAGATAATAAAAGCAAATTAATACATTCATCTTGGTTTGGGGGTGAGGCCTAGGATGGGATAGGTCTAAAATGAAACTATGATGCAGCCCTTAACCTGTAGAGTAAGCATGTCAAACTCGCGGCCCTTGGGCTGCATGCCTCATTTATTTGGCCCATGTTATTAGCCTTTCAGTTTGACATGCTTGCTGTAGAGTTTCCACCCGCAAGAAGTTACAGCCTTTAGAAAATAGACTGAGATGCTAGAAAGGACAGAATCATTGAAAAACCTTATTCTCTTGGATGCCTAAACAACGAATTTTATTCAGCACCATCGGAAAGATTGCTTCTTGTTTCATATAAACCTACGTTCATTATGAGGTTTTAAAAAACTATAAAACATGAAATCTTGTGAGAAAAGTATTCCCCATGCCAAGATTTCAATGACTGCATGTTTAAACAGAGTATTCTACTCTTTACCACCCCTGTCACAAAATGAACAAATGTCCTAACAGCAAGCATTATGTCTAGAAGCTGCTAATGTTTAACAAGTGACTGCAGTTTCTCAGGAATTATTTTGTTAGCCAAGTCCTCTTGGTCCTCTTGTTACTGACGGCTATGTGATGTGACACTGTGAAGGAAAACCTCTTGGCTACTAGCTGTTTGCATGCAGGTTAACTGAAGGACTCACCTCCTAGCTTTCAGTTATTTGCAGCCAAGGCAAAGAGCTAAGACCAAGAATTCTTACTGCCTTCTGCCCATATTTTTCTGCTCTTGGACTTATTTATGGACTCCCAATTCCAGGAGTTGCTTTAGCTTAGAGGTCCCTAAAAGAACAGAACACAGCTTACTCTTCATCATTTCTTGTTTTTAATTTTAAGTCTTCTGGGATAAATAATTTAGGTGCTTTCTTTCCCTATATCGTTTTACCATATTTCATCATTTTGATTTTGTCACTCTGTCCAATCCTTCACCCATTAAAAAAAATATTTTAACCTTACCTTTGTTGTAATTTTACTGCTCTAATTCCTGAATTTATTTCTCTGAATTCTACCTTGTCTATTCTTGATAATTTTCATATTTATTTTATTCTTTTTCTTCTTTTAAAAAGGAATTTCGTTTTCTTTTTTGTCTTAGGCTTTATCTTCTTAATTCTTATTTCCTGTGGCAACTACTCTCTTATTTGTATTTCTCAGTGTTACCTTTAGTACATTTTCCTTCCTCACAACTTTACAATTTAATATTTAAACTATATATTCTTCTTAGTTAGTCTATTTTCCTATTTTCTTTTCTTTTTTCTCAGTTTCTCAGTCATAATTTTATTTATTTTTTATTGAATTTATTGGGGTGACATTGGTTCACAAAACCATACAGGTTTCAAGTGTACAACCCAATAAAATATCACCTGCACACTGAATCATGCACCTATCACCCCAAGCAAAGTCTCTTTCCATTCTCAATCCCCACCTTTGCCCACCTCAATTGATCCATCTTAGGTTATAATGGCAGACAGAAATCTCAGCTCCAGGGATAGTAACTACAGAGAAATCTACCACAAATAGGGGGAAGCTATTTCTATGCAGCAAAACCTCTAAATTCCTCTACTATTCTCTCAACTCTTTTAAAATTACATTTTTAAAATTTTTCAATAAACAAAATTACAATAAAAATTTTTATGCATGCAAATTCTTTTAAACTTTAAAAATATCTAGACACATTTTAATATACAGAGGGCAATTAATTTTCCTGGAAAATAAAAAGGATATGTTAGCGTGATATCTCAGATACCCCACCCCTCTGAAAATATCCTATTCATTCTTCCCAGTGTCTTATAAATAAAAGTCCTGAAAATAATTGAGCTATTCATAAAAATGATGACAATAAAATATTAATAACTAACCTAATAAACAACTTGGAAAAATTTACACAATTTAATTGTTGAATAATTGTTTTCCTAAATTTGGTTTTAAAAAGCATCTGTTAAAAAAAAATAAATAAACTGAATTCAAGCTGGAACGTAACTGGGACATGCCAATAAACAGGAACTGAGTAGCACTTTATTTCAAGTTGGCTTGAGTTATTGAAGGAAAGTGGGACAACAGAACAGGCAAGCACAGAAACAGTGCAGACAGACAAGATGTCCCTGGCTCTAGCTCTAAAAAAAAAATAAATAAAAATAAATCAGAAAATAAAGAGGGCGGGGTGCTATAATCTTCTGGGACAAACAAAAACTTGCCAATTTATTCTCATAAAAGCATGAGCAGAAGCATTTTATTCTAATTGATCTAAGGATGAAAATTTGGTTTACATTCTATTTTTATGTGGTTATATTAACGTTTAAACATAAATTATGTTAGGACAATATCTAGTGAGTACACTGTAGATATAAAGTTAACACCTAAGATACATATATCATAAAATAATAATAATACATACCTTAAGTGGATCTGCTAGCTCTGCTAGCTGGTTAACTTTCAGTTTAATCGCATCATACTTGTTTTCTGCTTCTACTTTCAGACTTTTAAGATATTCCATATTTTCTTTTTGTTGTTCCATACTTTTCTCAACCATTTTCATTTTCATTTTATTTTCTTGAGCTTCATCTTCCTGATTACATTTACAGAGCATATGGAGTTAATTAAAATACTTTGTTATCAGATAGAAAAGTAGTACAAACAATTCTAAGAGAGAAGACACTACACGCTATAGGCAAATCAGATAAAAGACAAATTCAAAGACTACTAGGGCATTTTCACACTCTCAGATACTATAATAGTAAGAGATACTATTTAGAACACAAGTTAAAACTATATTGTGCTTGAGGTCATAATCAAAAGGAATAACTTTTATTCTACCCACTTACTTTTCTTTCACAATATAGTACATACTGGTATAAATATCTACCTTGTGCCAGACAATGTGTTAGATGTTGAGTAAACAAAAATAAACAAGACATATTACATATCTTCAAGAAACTTAGTCTATCACCCTAGCCAGTTTTCTCAGTGGATAGCGCACTGGCCTGTGGACTGAAGGGTCCTGGGTTCGATTCCAGTCAAGGGCACATGCCCGGGGTTGCGGGCAAGATCCCCAGTAAGGGGCGTGCAGGAGGCAGCCGATCAATGATTCTCTCTCATCACTGATGTTTCTCTCTCCCTCTCTCTTTCCTCTCTGAAATCAATAAAAAAATATATATAAAAGAAACTTAATCTATCAATAAAAGGAGTTAAAGCAGACAAATAAAATGTGGGAAACAAGATTACTAATAAAAAATGAAGACAAATTCTCATTCGAGTAGAGTTCCACGTGCTGTATATCCCTCAGCAGTTTATATGATGTACAGCACAGACACTAAGTAATACTTCTTTTAACAAGATTCTGCAAGCTATCTAATCCATTGTTTACTGTAACTCAGAGAAGCTAAGCTGAATATCATAAACAGCTGCCTGAAAAAAATACAGAATAATAAATATGTGGTCAATTAAAATGAAAACTATTAACTTGGGAAAAAGAAACAATGCAAAGAGAACAAGCGTAACTGACTAAAAGGTACCCATTAATATTGATACTGATTCACTCTGAAAAATACTATGCTAGGCAGCATGGTTTAAAGTGCCACTGTTTGATTTTAAGAGCACAATTAAGCTTTGATAAAGTTTTCTTCATGTAGTAGATGACAAAATCAATTATTATTCATGCAAGTTATACAGACAAAACAATAAGGAACTTGAAGGCTATACATGAGGTAGTTTCTATCTTACCTGTAAATGGAGACAATCATAAAAAGCAGCCTTAAGTAAAAGGATTTTAAAAAAAGCTGAGTAGATACTGTTAAACTAAATGATAGTTTTGTCCTTTATAATTTGAGGAA
Source organism: Myotis brandtii (assembly GCF_000412655.1). NCBI lineage: Eukaryota > Metazoa > Chordata > Mammalia > Chiroptera > Vespertilionidae > Myotis > Myotis brandtii. The sequence goes on from NW_005371287.1 coordinate 2,845,150, forward strand.
AAGACTCTTACCAAGGTTGCAATATCTACAGACTGGTGTTCTTCTATATTCTCAAGTTCCTGAATTTCAGAAATACTTTTTCTTATTTTCATCTGAAAGAAAGTATTTTAATTTTAGTAATATAAAAATAAATTAAAAATAAAAATAAAGGCTATATTAATCCATGATGTTGTACTCTGTGTTACAGAAGGATTCTGTATTTAATAAAAGAGACATATTAGTATTAAATGAACCAAAGTAAGTTACATTACCAAGTCTGCCATATTACCCTCACTGGTGACCCATTCCCACACAAAAAAGATGTAAGTACTCCATCTTTGCATTTAAAATGATGATAATGTTGAATTCATAGAGAAAATATTCTAAAATATACAGACTCAACTTGTGGAAAGATTATTCTAATCCAGGGGTCTTCAGAGTACAATTCAAGTACTGCCTGGATGCCTCTGAAACTTGCAGAGATTCATGAGGTCAAAACTATTCTCATAAAAACACTAAGACATTATTCACCGTTTTTACTATTATTTCTCATAAGTGCTCAGGAGGTTTATAACTCGGTGACGTGTACTTATTGCAACAGATTGATTGCAGAAGGTGACTTGATAATTCAGTTGAGTTTTATTAAGCCAGAAATACAAATTTACTACAAAAATATAAAAATGTCAATCTTCTCACTAAATAGCTTTGGTATTTGGAAAAGTTATTTTTCATAAAAATGTTAGTATGTTAACAAACAATGAGTTTATAATTTTTAAGTGAACTAATAAATACAGTTAAATTTTGTTTTAATTTTTAACAATGTAAATACTGATAGGTAAAACCCACATATGTAAAAAGCTCTTTTAAGACTGTATAGGGGCTTAACTAAATAAATGGTAGAATTTTAAAAACAGCTTAGAAGTGACAAGATGAGAAAACAAAATGATGCATATATGTTTTTTACCTTTAATTCTTTATGTCGTAGTTGGTACCTTCTAAGAAATTCTTCATTGCGTTTAATATCCTTTTCAAGGGCAGACAAATGTTGCTGAAAATTTAATATCTGGGCCTTCTTATTTTCAACCTCATCCTCCAATTCACTGGATAGAGAAGGATAAAAAATAATTTAAAACTATTTCTGAATATTACAAATACTTTAGATCTTTACAAAGAAAAACTAATTTTTAATAGCTTATTTGTAAAAATCCTAATGATTTAAAAAAAATATCTAAACTGGAGTCAAATTTTACTTATTTCATTAATAGGCATTTGTGATATGATTTCTGTGTGGTGGACTTTGTGCATAGTGATAAGTAGAGGCAGAGATAGAATTAAGACATGAATAACTCAAACAAAAAGACTCAGGAAATAAACCATAACATCAAAATACGAACAGGACACTACACGTCCACAGTACCACGGAAAATCAGACTGTGGGAGACATGGCAATTGCATTCTGTAAAGTTTGCAACAGTGGGACCACCTAGAGGAGAGGGTGGGAGGAACTGCACAAAGGCATCGAGGGGTGAAAAGATAAAATTGACAGCTCAACATTCACTGTTGGTGAGTAAGTGCTATAACTGCTATGAATGCGTGAGGAATTAAAGTGAATGAAAGGAAGACAATGAAAATGGATAGAGAATAAAGCAAGCAAATGCCAAAACCATAAAGATCTGGCCGGCATTCACTGTCTTCAGAAATGACCTTTTCCTGCCTGACCACAGTACCTGTCCCCCAGAGTTGAGTGCCTGGTGGAAGTGAACCACCTTTGCAGTTAAGAAAAACTTCTCTGAGAGAGAGTGTGCCATATTTCAATAAGATGGATATTTCCCACGTTTTCAACTCTCTGAAATAATCTTTCAGTCCATGGTTCTATTAGCAGCCTTTTTCTTCCTTACTGATATATAAAATAACACAGCAACTTAAATTTGATAAATATTATAAATGTGCTACCTTACTGGAATTCTCAAAATTAAAAAAAAAAAAGTCAGCTGAATAAATGATAAATGAATAAAAATGAGGAGAGAAGAATAATTGTGCTATTTCTGATAAAAATGGGGCCTGATGCAAAAATTTAAGATGGCTCCTCAGGATTTAATAAGAAATGTTTATCATATATAAATCTATACATTTATTAACAAATAGTAATTTTGCTAAAACAATAAAAATTTACCAAGTAAATAAAATTTGAAACTAAGAGCCTAAACCAAAAATAAAACCAATAAACAATATTGTTATTAAACATTTTTCTGAATATTTAGAATAAATTTAAAGAATCAACATAATTGCCCTGGCCGGTTTTGCTCAGTGGATAGAGCGTCGGCCTGCAGACTCAAAGGTCCCAGGTTCAATTCCGGTCAAGAGGCATGTACCTTGGTTGCAGGCACATCCCCAGTAGGGAGTATGCAGGAGGCAGCTGATCGATGTTTCTCTCTCATCGATGTTTCTAACTCTCTATCCCTCTCCCTTCCTCTCTGTAAAAAATCAATAAAATATATTTAAAAAAATAATTTAAAAAAAAGAATCAACATAATTTACATAAACAAAATGGCTAAATTTTACAACTTCCCTTTTTCAGGGTAGGACAAATTCTGTTATGTATTTTCATATAGTGTTTCTCCTTAGTTTTTAATTATTTTTTACTTGGAGAAAGAACATGTGCTACCTAATAAAATATGCATGAACCCCAAAGGAAGCAGTAGAAATAATATAGCAAAGCCACACTGGACACCAACCTTATTTCAGAATCCACATCTCTGCTGAGGAATTTAGGTCTTGTATATTCAGATGAGTAATAACGTCCTGCAAAAACTTGATCACCATCAGCAGTAAAAGCTTCCCTGCAATTCTTAGGTGGCTTTTGGGACTGCATAACTGCACGAGCTACAGAATTACTCTAAAAACAACAGAGGAGGAATACATTTCTTAAATTGTGCCAAAGCATTTCTGATGCACACAATTTCAAAATTTCTGCCATTGTTTTAAGATTCAAATATTTTTTATTTAAACATTCAAGTAAAAGAATTCCATAAAGTTAAACAAAAAAATTAAAAAAAAAACTTTCAAGATTCAAAGAATTAAAACTATTAGTCTTCAAATCAGCACAGCAAATAATGCTTTATGACAAACTGATACGTTCTATTTTTAAATTCTAATATTGCTATCCATTTAAAATTAAAAATTTTAAGTAACTCTTCACATGAAAATATTTACTTTTACCAGTTAATACAAATCTTATTTTTTCTAAATGACTTTTACACCCTAGAAATGATGCAACTGAATAACAAATTCCAGTAAACGACAACAACCTTGAAATATTTAAGCTTTAGAGGAAATAAAAAGGGGAACCAGGCTTAACCTCTCCAGGCACAGACCTTTACAATAGAATTTCATTGTTTTATTTCATATATCCTTCTAAAATATGATAGAGCCAAGCCCACAAAAATTACAACACTTGCAATATACACACTTGGATTACTAATACCATTACTTCTCATTTCCATTAATAAGAAAAACAGACTCTATTGTGTTTGTCTTGATTACGTATTTCTGTTTCAAGTTTCCTTATTCCTTTCCAGCAAATTTATTCCAATAGGTAAAACACAATATGGTGATCAAATCAAACAAGTATATAAAAATGCATATACAGATAAAGAATACATATTGATTTTACAGCACTCAAATTTTTAAGAAAAGAGATTCATAAAGTATCAAGTCAAGTATTTGTTTAAAAAGTAGAATGATAATAATACATGTATCTGTAAGGGCAAGTAAAAAATAAATTTGGCAGGCAATCAAGAAAGCATAAACAAAAAAATTTATAGCATCATGCATCAAAAAAATATATACATTTGTGAAATTGCTTTACAAAGAATAGCTGAAAGTAATGAAGTTCCTGGGGCAAAAAACACAAACCACCAGCTCTATATTATTCTATAGATTTTCCTACGAGGTACATGTACAATGATGAAACATCAACAGCTCCATGATGTAGGAGGGGAACAGGGATTTATATAACCTACTTCAGTTCTGAAATTTTTTTAAAAACATAAACACAGCACGCATCTGGTCTTACTTTGATTAGCAGCACTGTTTCTATCCCTCTCATGTCAATCAGGCTATTTGCAACAACTGCGTTATTGATTTCCAAAGCTGTCAGCACCGTTGGGAACTCTGGATGATAAGCAGCTCTAAGAGACAAAAATACATAAGGATTAGCATCAAACTTTAATTATATGTAAACATCCCTACATATATATTAATGAGTGAGTAGATGATAGGTAATGATAAGATAATGAAAAATATCTGGTAACATTTGAAAATATCTGATTAGGTTTATTTATTTACTTAGCAAACATTTATATGTGATAGGCACTGTTATAAGAATATTATATGCTCATCTAATCCTATAGCAACAATGAGATAGATTATACTATTCTCTCCCTTTTTCTTTCCAGAGGAGAAGCTTCAGATTTTAATAAGTTCCTCAATGTCATAGAGCTTGTTAAATGCCTGGGTTAGGATTTAAACCAGGCAGCTCAGCTCTAGAGCCCAGATTCTTCTTCTTTTTTTAATAAAGCAGCGTTGGCACATGATATTATATTAGTCTCAGGTGTACAACACAGTGATTCAACATTTGTAGAGCCCAGATTCTTAAACACTATGCCCTACTGCCTGTTACAGTAATTACACCTTTCTTAAATCTTACATGCTATCATACATAAAAATAAAAGTCAATTAACTAAAAAAGTGAAACAATATTACTACCGAGACAAGAAAAACTGAAGTAAAGATTATTATGAACACAGAGGAAATATGAGAGAAATGATATTCTTAGGAATTATAATTTGGGCTCCCTAAAGAGACATTCACTCTTTCAACTAAAATTTTAAACATCTGTGCTATTAACAGCACTGAAGAATGGATACACCAAGAACAGAAGGTGCAGAAGCAATGAGTATCTAAAGGGGAAATGGTCATGGTAGTCTTAGTACTTTCTTAGTCCTACAATTCTAAAACAAAGAAAGTATCTTTGTATATACAGGGTGGGGCAAAAGCAGGCTTACAGTTGTATGTGAAACAGAGTTTATTCTTGCATTATTAGTTATTAAATATTGCATTATTTTCCATAGGGACAACTGTAAACCTATTTTTGGCTTAAGCAACTGAAAAATGAAGATGGAGAAGATTCTAGGAAGAGCAGGTTTTAGGGTAGAAATCAGGAGACTGGCTTTTACACAAATTAAATTTGAATGTTTATATTCCCCAACTTCAGTTGCAACTAACCTGTCAGGGGTCATTTTTTACCACAGCAATGTTGTCTGGTAGCACAACTGAAATTTCGCTTTTATGGGGTTTAAGAAACCAGGGATCAAACTAGAAATCAACTTAAGGTAAAATTCCCATACAGAAAAAGAAAACACTTACTCTTAACTCCCAATCCTTATCCTATATAATAAAAGCCTAATATACTAAGTGTCCGACCAGTCACTATGATGTGCACTGACCACCAGGGGCAGACGCTCTGACTGGTAGGTTAGCTTGCTGCTGGGGTACGGCCGATCGGGACTGGGCGAGACGGGCCGGACATGCCCTGGAGCCCTCCTGCGGTCCCTCCCCGAACCCGATCATGCACTGATGGAGTCCCTTGGCCTGGCCTATGCCCTCTCACAATCCAGGACTCCTTGGGGGGGATGTCAGAGAGCCGGTTTTGGCCTGATCCCTGCAGGCCAGGCCGAGGGACCCCACCGGTGCACGAATCAGTGCACCGGGCCTCTACTTTCTAGTATAAAAGCCCAAAATCAACAATTCTAATACAGAACTTAACTACTTTTGACAAATCCACTTTTTTCTTATATTTTTCCTAAATCAATTGTTGGCACAACTGTTAGGTAGTCACTCCAGCCAAAAACCTAGCAGTGATCCTCAATTCTTCTTTCTCTTATATTGAAGTAACATGTGTTATTTTGTCCTAAATATCTTTTAATCTGTTCCTTACTATCTATAATGCAAATGCTATTTTTGCAGAGTAATTTATGATGTCATGCTTCCATGCAATTTGCATATAAACCTCTATTTGCCTAGAAGGCAATTGGTCATCAGTTAGAAGACCAATCATTTTCCTCTCTCCTCTGATTTCTTCACTAACCTACCTCCTAACATTTATTTACTCCCTTACCTCAACCGCAACTATAACTTGTAATCCAATTTTATCAAAGCTGACAAAGAATAAATTAGGGACTGTACATACTTAGAAATACAGTGGGCAGCCAGCCAACAGCTAGTAAAGAAGCCAGTTTGGGTATCTTGCCTTGAAAGGTTTGTTAGGGTCATTAAGGAAAACAATCACAGCTCTTTATGGAATCTCCGAAGCACATGAACAATGAGTGCCTAAAGTTCTCCCTTAATGCCTCCCTCTTTATTTGTCTAGGTCTGGCACCATTTCCCCCATCAGCATAATTCCTAGGCCACACCACATCTATTTCACCGGACTGACTCCCACAACAGACCTCAAGGCAGAGCGTATCTCTCTTGATTATCTACCAGAAGAGAACAAAGTGGCCTGGTGCAATTTTATTTATCAGTAGTACAGATATGGTTAACATCAAAATGTTTTCATTCTTTGTGACTTGCACATGATTAAGCAAAACCAGAAACAGTATTTAATTCCTGATGCCTTACCTGTGTCGTACATCATACATGTCATTCCGAAACTCAGAAACTATTATCTGTGGCCGTGAGGTGCCTGGTAAATAAAACTTTCTCATCAGTGCCTGAAGTACTCTTTCATCAGAATGATTATGGCAGCAATAAGCTTGCAGAAGTCCTTTTAAGCAAGATTCAATAGCCAAAGCAAGTTCAGGATCCCGAAGATGAATGCAAGCTCCTAAAAGTGAGAAAAAATTATTAAAGGCCCATAAATACTTATTTTTAAATATTAATGTAACTATCTTTCTAAAATAGTTCATAATGATTTTAAAATATTCTCATATAAAGCAGCTTAAATGATATTACAAATCTTACTTTAACTGAATGGGAAATGCCACATATCCACTCATCACAATGGGAGGAAACCCACTCTACTCTGAAAAAAGCTGTCCCACTGGAATGTAAATCAACAGTGGTTTTTCTACGTACATTTATAGATTCCAGCCTTTGAATGGTATTTTGAAAATCAATCAAAAGATTTAGAGATTCTTTATTTTTTTTTTATAAAACTGATTAACATTGGAACTTTAGACTTAAAACAGGAAAAAATGCCTCATTCACTGAAATGGATCCTGGCATAGAGGTACATATTTAATTAAAGAGACATTACTACAATACTTAATATAGTATATAGCACTGTACTTATACAACAATACAGTACTTTACTAACAAAATAAGTTTATATTTTCACGTAACAAGGTACAGAATTAGAGATAACTCCGTAGGAGAACTCAACTGATTTTCTAAAATCTCAGGTATATATGGAGATATTTAAGTAATCCCAGATTTTACAGTTGGAAGAGGACTTAGAAACAATGTTGTCCATCCTTAATAGAAACTAAGAAACTCAGAAAAACACAAGTCATTTTTTAAAGGTTACACAAAACTCAGGTGGTGAGTATCCTTTCAAGTATGTCTTAATGTCACTGGATTTTCTTACTAATCAGTTACATTCAAGTTAGTTCATTTATTTACTCATTCAGGAAAAAAAAATCAAAATCAGATTATTTAACTCTATAATTATTTTCCTAAGTTCTCTTTTGAGTATTTTATGCTTTAAAGATACAAAAGCAAAGTTACAAACTTTAAGGTGACTCATCACTATTTCTTAAAACATGTACAATTAAAATCCACACATAACTATATAGCTCTTTGATAATAGGTTTAAAATTAGATTCAATAGACCCACTCCTAAAAATAAAACCTTATTTCTAATGTTTATTATATCCTGACTAAATGGTGACAAATACCTAAGGGGCCTACAGGTTTATAGGTAAAGTGCCCACGTCTATAAGCATCGTCTATTGCTTCAAGAAGAGCTGGAACATGAGGGCCAAATCGTTTCAGTCGATCAGTTTTACTATCTTTCAGTTCTTTCAGCTGCCTCTGATTATAGCTCAGTGTATGCTTCACATCTAATTCTTCTCTCCTAAAATATAAAAGTGGAAGAACAGAGCACACGTGATAAAATTACACAGAAATATTCACCCTTCTCCCCTAACACCTGTATACCAGTAACAGAGCCCGCTACCCTAAAAACTAAAAGCAGATAGATCAGTGGTTCTCAACCTTCTGGCCCTTTAAATACAGTTCCTCATGTTGTGACCCAACCATAAAATTATTTTCATTGCTACTTCATAACTGTAATGTTGCTACTGTTATGAATCGTAATGTAAATATCTGATATGCAGGATGGTCTTAGGCGACCCCTGTGAAAGGGTCGTTCGACCGCCAAAGGGGTTGCAACCCACAGGTTGAGAACCACTGAAGATGTCTTTATTTAAAAATAATTGTGCAACTAGAGAAAAATTAGTCAGAAATCCAAAAAAAAAAAAAAGATGCAGTAACGGGGACTAGAAATCCCAGAAGTCATTCAACTCTAAGAGTGTAAGAAAAGTCTCAAAAAACAATTTTAAAAGGTCCCTAAATTATGTAGAGCAAACAAAAACCCCCATGTTTTCTTACTTCTTATAAAGAGCAACACTATGATTTTCAAGTAATTGAAAAAAATAAGTGTAAGCATGTTACCTAATTCTAGTATATTCTTCTTTGTCCTTTTCTATGGCTTGCTGAAACTGCTCCATCTCTTGATTGACAGAAATTTCTTGATCCTGTAAGGACTTTACTCTGTCTTTTAACCAAGATATTTTTCTTTGCCTTTCCAACCGCTCAGGTTCCAAAGATTGATCGGCACTAACAGTAAATAATCCAAAGTGGAAAATGTTAAATGAAAAGCCTAACATTAAAAAAACATAAAGCAATGTGATAAAACCCTTTAACAGTAATACAGAAAATACAATACTCCATTTCAACTAGACTACTTTATTATAAAATGAGGGAACCATAAAAATGACAAAGTAGGTATTTTACCTTTTTTTTAATTCTTCAATTCTTTTGCAAAGCTGCTCATCATCTTTCTTTAATGCTCTATACTCATCCAGGGAACGGTTATATACAATCTAACGAAAAATTAAACACACTTCAGTAAAATAAAAACAAATAAATATCCCATTCAAGTCCACTTTGCCAAGTCTTCAAATCAGTGGCTGAATATAAGCAGAAATATATTTTTAAAATAAAAAAGTACATAAATGACCAAATGAAAACATTTTTTAAAGTCTTAAAGCAACACAGATTTCAACACAATTACAAAACCTCTACTTCTAAAAATAAACAAAGAGTATTTATATTTGAAATGCAGTTTTTAATATTCCAGACTGGACAATTTCTTTCACCTCGGCTTCATGATAGGCTCTTTTCTTAGCCGTAACATCTGCTTTCAATGCCATACATTCAGGTGCTCGTGCATTTGTCTCTTCACTAATCTTTTCTAGTTTATCTTGAATATCCTTGTATTTGTTTTCTGCTTCATTAAGTCTGACCTTTAAAAAAATAACATTGTTGGCATATGTTTTATTTTTCTTCAATAAATAGAAATTTAAAAAATTATATATAGTTCACACCCCAATAATAAATTTAATTTCACTGATTAAATAAACTCAAGATATCAGGCAAGCAAATATAATTATAAAATACTAAAATGTATTAAATTTTAATTCCACACTTCCAACAAATATGTTATCTTCTGGGGATACAAAAATGCTGTAATAACTGTCTTCAAGTAACACAATTAAAGAAAGACAGACACAATTCAGCAGAGAAATAGGCATGCAAATTGGTCATACAGTTTGAATAGATTAATGCTGAAGTCAGGTATGCCTATTTATAATTGTGGAAGCATACAGAAGAAACCCATAGCTTTGCCAGGAAAAAATAAGGCATGTCTTCAAAGCAGGAGTAGCATTTGAGCTGAGGTGGGAAAGATTTAATAAAAATGTACCAGGAGAAAAGCTGGGGAAAGGGATTAATACCCATTTAGGAGTTAGAAATATTTCTGGAGATTAAACTGAGAAGGTAGTGGCGGAAGATGAGATGACGAAGTACAAGGGTCTTGAATTCCACAGTGATGAGCTTACAGCTTAACCCTAGACAACTGGGAGACAAGATCTGACCAAATCTGTATAGTGAGTCATTTTGGAAGCACAAGGAAGGAAGGGTGGAGAGGAAAATAAAATGATTTCAGTAAGAAGTTAACAGAATATTCTGAAGCAAAAATAATTAGGGGCCAGAATGGGGTACTGACAATGGATTAGAAGTGGCAAATATGAGAACAATTTAGATCAGGAATCAGCAACTTTTTCTGCAAAGAGCCAGATAGTGTATGTCTCAGAATTTGTGAGCCATATTGTCTCTCACAGCTAGTCAACCAGACACGCTAAGTTTAAAGTTTCTGGACCAGGTTATATAAAGCTGTGAAGACAGACATTTGAATCAGTGCTCAGGATAAACATTTGAACAGGAAATATAGATTAGGGAACTGTCAGTATTAGGATATTTAGGAAGCATTACAGAGAATGATAACAAAGTTCTATTATTAAAACATTGATAGTAAAATCTGTATGCTTTTTTAATAAAAATTGAAGTTGGTCTATGTGTTATACACAATAAGCATCTCATATATTTTCAGTTTTAAATTAGGTTATACAAGTTTAAAGTTTGCTTTAGACCAGTGATGGCGAACCTATGACACACGTGTCAGAGGTGACATGCAAACTCATTTTTTTGGTTGATTTTTCTTTGTTAAATGGCATCTAAATATATAAAATAAATATCAAAAATATAAGTCTATGTTTTACTATGGTTGCAAATATCAAAAAATTTCTATATGTGACACAGCACCAGAGTTAAGTTAGGGTTTTTCAAAATGCTGACACGCCGAGCTCAAAAGGTTCGCCATCACTGCTTTAGACACTATTCAGAAACCTTCGATTCAATAGCCATTCTATAATCAATAACTGAGCATATATTATGGGAAAGTTTTTATGTAAGACAGAGGGTGAAGGGCATAAATATAAAATTAGACAGTCTTTATCCTCCAGAAATTTACCACTTACTACATAAAGTGCCCAAATAGTTAAAGTGGAGCAAACACCTACAGAAGCAAATTTTACCCAGCCTCCAGATTTTCCTTTTCCCATTTGGAAAAAAGGGGTGAGCACCTAGTACTCAGACTGGATTCCATTTCTAGATTGGAGAATACCTAAAGAGGGAAGTAACTTAAAGTGTTTTCACATGAGAAGCTAAAAAAGGAGGTCGAGAACAATACAGTGAAAATTTCAGAACATTCTCTCCAAAATGAGTATGTGAGGTGAGAGAAGTAGGTGGGATTGAACTTCCATTTATTACCTGAAGAGGGAGTAATAAACTCAGCCCAGAGATCACCAAGAAAATGTACAATCTGTAGCATTTGTTATTTTTCATATTTATCTATTACCTTTAATAGCTTAATGTCAGAACCCTTAAAAGAAAAAGAAATATCTGTTTAACTTGGAGGCACAGAAAAAACCAAGGTAGGGAAGATTATATCTTATTACATCTAAGATAGGGGGCCAACAACTACTAAGTAGAATAAAATACTCAGAGGTAAATCAACCACACTGAATATGGGGGGTGGGTTGTGGGGTGGGGTGTCCTATATAGAAAGAAAAGGCTAGGAACCTTACTTCTGGGATAATACGGTGTGGAATTCCGCAGTGCTGGCTACACACCCTTGTGAACATACTAAAATTCCACTGACCTGTAAATTTTGCAAGGGTGAATTGTATGGTATATGAACTATATCTCAATAAAGCTGTTTAAAAACGAATGGAGCCCATCTGGCGAGGCTCTGACCTATGAATCAGGAGGTCACGGTTCAATTCCTAGTCAGGGCACATGCCTGGGTTGTGGACTCAACCCCAGTGTGGGGTGTGCAGGAGGCAGCTGATCAATGATTCTCTCTCCCTCTCCCTTCCTCTCTGAAATCAATAAAAATATCTTAAAAAACAACAACAAAACAAACAAAAAAAACGAATGGAAAGGCGAGAATAAAGAGTGGATCTGCTATATGTTAAAAAGGTCCATGTGGAGGATCCCAACAGAAAATGACTACCTTTATGTACCACTCAACCAACTTCTACCTCTAGGCCCAAGTGGAAGACAGTTTTCTTGAATCTTAGCTGATCACATCCAAATAGTGTCCTCTCTTTAGAAGTATTGCCACAACACTCCTTGAACAAAAGTTTAGGTCAGCTTCACTTGAGTAATAAATTCAAAGTAGGTAAATATATAGGTTGGAACTGCTACTTTTGTAAGTCATAATAGTCTAATATCAGCAATCTCATATGAGTCAACATACTAATCTATATAAAAATAGTAATTACCTGCTGTTCTTCCATTTTCCTTTCAAGTCTAGCTGCACGATCTTCTCCAATTTTGATATTATCTCTGATAGCATTCAATTGTTTTTCAATTTCATTGACCTAAAAAGAAATTATATAGAAAATCACTAACTGTAGTCAAATATACTGATAATATATGTGAATAAATAATTAAGTGAAAATTACCACTGCCCAAGCCATTTCATGTTTCAAGCCTTCTAAGTTAGTCTTCATTGTACTTAAACCAGCAATAATTTGAAAACGTTCTTCTTTCTCTAAACACTGGCGCTTCAGTTCAACAAGTCGCTTTAAAAAAAAAGGATATATTTCTTATTAAAATTTAAAAGACAAGACGTTTCACAAATGTATTTCTTCTGGATACACTGCCTAAACAAGTACTAAAAAAGATTTGCTAGGAAATGACTTCTTTAAGATAAAAATTAAAATATTTTTAATTTTTTGGTATATTTTACTAGGTACAGCAATTTTGTTAATTTCTGCACTATAAAAATGACCACACTACCACATTTGAAGGGATAATGTGGGAAATAAAAATAAATATGGTCACCCCTGCTTTTGGAGTTTTCACTTAGTGAACCATAAAACTATAAACTTAATTTTAATATATAAAAACTTGAAGTGAAAATACCAGTGAAACAACTAATACATTTGAGTCAGTCATTAGTACAAAAGAACAAGCTGTATAAAACTGACTAAATAACAAAAGAACAAGACCCAGAATCACACAAAAATTGGTGGAACTTAATGTACTGGATAAACAGTTGAAATGTAAGCCTTATGACTTTGAGGTCTCTATCAAACAGAAAGGGTGGATCTTCAGGAATCTGAAGAAAGTATAAGAACAAAATATAGCATATGTAAAAACAAATTTAAGTAAGTCTCACTGGCTTGCTTCAAGCAAATTTGCAGCTGCAAAGCTGGGAGTACTGAGGTGACAGCTGCCTCCAACCCATCAGTGCTTGATGGATGTTAACATTGTACTAGGGAAATGAAAGAGTCATCTACCATATATAAGTATAAATGCATATTATGTTTAATACTAGAGGCCCAGTGCACAAATTCGTGCATGGGTGGAGTCTGTCTGGGCCAGCCGGGGGGAGGGTCAGTGGGCGACTGGCCAACTGGCCCCGCCCCCGATCAGGGTGTTGGGGAGCAATTGGGGGCCGGGCTGGCCTGGGGGGAAGTGGGGGTGATCAGGGCCCAGATCAGGCTGGTTGGCTGCCACAGTGCGTGTTACAGACACCGGTCGTTCTGCCATTCAAGTCACTGGGCTTTTATATATATAGATAGAGGAAGTAATACATGTACATACCCATTATTACAAAACAAAAAGTAAAGGCTAGTAAATACCCTAAATATAAAAACCACACTTCATATACTTCATAGGGTATACTTTGAAAATATTACTTTTATATAGACAGATATCTACATTAATAAAAGACAAACATGCAAATTGACCATACCTTCACTACGCCTTAAGCCACGCTCACCAGCCAAAAAGAGCGCCTATATGCAAATTAACCCAACCAAGATGGTGGCCGGCAGCCACGGAGCTGGAGCAAGCAGGAGGCTTGGTTGCCCCAGTGATGGAGGAAGCCAAGCTTCCTGCCTGCCCTGGCCAGCTCTGAGCTCCACTCAAGGCTACAAAGTTTCAATTATAGAAGGTAAATAAATCCCAGAATAAAAAGAAAAAAAAGAAATAAAAGGAGAGGCTGGGAGCTTCCGTCGCCGGGGGGCTTAGTCAGCCTGAAAACGGCCTTCAGCCCCTCACCCAGACTGGCCAGGCACCCCAGTGGGGACCCCCCACCCTAAAGGGGTGTGGCCAGCCTGAAAACAGCCATCAGCCCCTCACCCAGGCTGGCCAGG
>NW_005371287.1:2859867-2878762 GCF_000412655.1 Myotis brandtii
CCGACTGCAGCTTAAGTCTGCTCCCTGCTGGTAAGTGGACATACCCCGAGGGCTGCCGGGCTGCCAGAGGGATGTCTGACTGCCAGCTTAGGCCTGATCTCCCAGGGAGCGGGCCTAAGCCAGCGGGTGAACATCCTCCGAGGGGTCCCAGACTTCAAGAGGGCATAGGCTAGGCTGAGGGACCCCCCCGAGTGCACAAATTTTTGTGCATCGAGCCTCTAGTATACATATATAAACATATAAATGTAAATGATTTTATAATAACATTTATACCTATAGAATTTTGACTCATCTCAAAAATAACTACATTAAATGTTTACAAACCTCTTCTCCTTGACTTATCTGCTCCTTTGTTCTTTCTTTTGTTTCCATTATGTATGAATAATCTTCCTTCATTTGTTCTAGTTGGGTTGCTTTCATGAAAAACTATCAACAACAAGGAAAACACAATTAAGAATTTAAAAATTTCCATGGAACTCTAAAAATAAAAAATTGGGTCTTCAAAACTTTTAGACCAATTATGTAAACAAGACATGAAAAACATACGTAAGCACACATAGACACAAAAGAACATGTTTCATTTCAGACCCAAAATTTACTTAATCTACTATGTTCGTATCTACATGTTCATTTGCAAAAGTTCTTAAAACTCCATGAAAAAAAACACTTTTGCTGTGATAGTAATACCATTTTGAAAGCTTATTTTTACTGATTCCCATTCTTTAAGCAAAAATGGAAACAGAGAAAACATCTATATGTTTGATCTTAGTACACTGCAAATTTTTAGAAAAGGAAATACTTAAACCCATTCAAAAGTTACACTGTAAATTTTAGTAGCTTTTTGAGATTTAAACAATTTAAGGTATAAAAATTATTATTCAGACAAAGCTAAGAAACATGATTTCTTATGTTTGGTATTTCAACCTGAAATTCATAGACACAGACAACAGTATGATGCTCACCAGAGAGAAGAGGGTGGCAGCTAGTAAAGAGTAAAGGGGAGGCAAACATATGATGCTAGAAGATGATTTAACTTTGGGTGGGTGGTGGGAACACAATGAAATATACAGATCATGTACCATAGAAATATAAACTTGAAACCTATATGGAACTACTAACCAATGTTACCCCAATGAATTTAATAAAAACTTTTTAAAAAGTTATACGTGTATGGCTAATCATTCCTTTGTATTTTCTTAAAGATTAATTTTAGAAAATAATAGCTCATTCTCCCTCAGAATTAAAAGCCAAAACGTGGACCAAGAATTTACCAAAAGATTAACATTTTTGGTAGTGTTAATTTATCACCTTACTTAACAATTTCCTAAATTAGCCCCTATAATAATTACTTTAAATAGGTGGCTTATTAAAAAATCCTCAATATTTACTGTGGAAACAAGAATTATGTTCAGAATATATGCTTAAACTATGAATGTGTTCTTTTATTAAGTTCATTTACTTGGTGTTCCTTACTTTGTACTTGTCTCCCTCATTTTTAGACTGTAAAAACTGCTTGCTCATCTCTTGTGTTAAAACAGAAACCGGATTATCCACCTGAAAAATGCAAACAAGCAAACAAACAAAAGGTTATTTTTGAATATGTCAATTTAATGCCTTAAAGATAAACAAACTGAATATATACAATACAACTGACCTATGGTGCAATCAAGCAGGCTAAGTATTAGCCAATGGTTAGAGCATTAGGGCAAATATATAAAGAAAAATGTTATAATAGAGAGAAAATGTTTCAATATTTCATGAGACTAAAATATATACTGTAGTCAAAATTAAATATTCTGCTATTATATGATGAGGGCACAGCTACAAGAATTCTCTGAAGAAGTGTTTTTACTGGAAAGTTCTCATTTCTTTTATCTCTTTTATAGAATATCACTCCTAGCTACTCTTAACCATTGGACAAGAGTTGGGAAAGCCCAAGCATGGGATTCAGCTGCCTTGAGACCTAGTTTGGGCTCCGTTTCTACCCTCCTATGTAGCCTTGGGCAACTTAGTTTAAATACAAAAAGTCCAACTCAGTTTCTTTTTAATAAGAATTATGATAAGTATCGTTTCTGTTTCTTATAGCAGTTTTTCAGAGTTCTCACTTGTTATATCTTCATGAAGACATAAAAGAAATGGAAATGCTGGAGTCATTTCTATCTTTTGGAGCTGGAGCGGAGGCATTTTAAATAAGCCATTGCTTGAATTCAACCACCTTTGGCTAACAAGTTAAAGTACAGTTAAGGTAATAGTAAAGTATACTAACAGTTCAAATTAGTTGAAAAAACTTAAAAAAATATTACTTGTTTCAAAAAGATTTATACTTTATATATCTGGTGTTAGTAACAAAGCAATTGGTATGTTAGAAAATAATCCTGTTCCTAAGTGATAGAATATGTAGGGCCAGTATAAATGAGGAAAGTTTTAAACTCCTTTATTTTACCATCTGTAAAATACCAACTTAGCAATTACCTGTATGTTAAAATGATCAAGAATTGCAATCAGCTCTTCTTTCCTAGTAGAAACCACGGTGCCTAGTTTCAGGAAAGACAAAATAACCAGACTGTTTCTAGGGCAGTAATACAGAAAAAAACTGAGCAGTTAATCAGGTACCCACAGAGGGAGAGGCACAGATGCAGTGACTGTGCTTCTCTTCTTCCCGCAGCTCAACATGTTCTGTTCCTTCTCATCTCTGGCTCCCATAACTCTTAACACTCACTTCCTTTTTATGTCCTTTCCCACCTTTTGCTAACCATCTCTTTCCACATGTGATAGAAACTATGGGGGTGAAAGAAGGTTTGCAGATGAGAACAAAATGGCATAGCCTATTTCAAACAAATCCAAATTCTGCCAATCGTGGTTTTGTTGTAGAATGTCCAGTGGTACAACTATGTATAATATTTGTATGCATATATACACGTATGAATACATACATGCAACCAAAGAACCATCTTACAAGAGATTTCAAGAGCTTAGTGCCCTTCCAATAAATACCAGCACAATCACTTAACTCTTTTAAACTAGATATTTACTAATATTTTATATGAAATGAAAAGAACTTCATAACAAACCTGTTTCACTTTTTAGTTTATAAGATCGACTTCCATCCATGCTGATGTGTTGCTGCACCACTATAGAGTTTCCATACACATTTCCTCTATAGGCATCATCTCCTCTGTTCCTTAATGTTATTGAGATGTCTGCTGAGCTAAAGCAATAAGGTTAAGTACATGAAGATACAGTGCAATCACAGTACTAGGTCACTAAATTTTCAAAACTTCCAAGTAATTTGGCTAATTCATTTGAAAAGTTACTGTACACCAGATATCACATCTAACAAAAAAATTAAAATTGAGACTAAGGGAAGCTTTATAAAAAAGAACTGACTATTCTATCTAATATAGAAACAATTTGTTAAATAATAAGAGCACACATGCTTCAGAAACCATGAGAGACACTCATTTCCCCACACACTTTTTGTTGTCAGGAGAAAGGGGTGTATACAGGCAATTAGGTGAGGAGGATGGGGGAGGTGGCATAGAGGAAAAGAGCAGCAAAGGCACTACCTGCCTAGAGGCAAAGGCACAGAGAAAACCAGAGACAGGAGACACTTGGTTCTGAGGTCTCTCATTTCTGGTCACTCATGAGACCCAATTCTACTTCCTCTTGGAAGCTTGCAAGATATATAACCCTGCATCTTTACAATAAATCTCCTTTTCAAAAGCTCCCCTGAATGGATTGGTGTATGTATTTTCTTTTATTCAGAAATACCTAATGAAGACAGATATGCTCCTGCCAAATTGTAATTACCAGGGATTGTTACAAGCACTGAGTTGATTCTAATGAAGACTCAAGGCTGAAAATCAATAAATAAAGTATGATCGGAAAGGGTAGCTGAACTACAATACGGTGCAAAAATATGTTTCATTAACTAATATGATTACCTCATATTAAGTGAATGTATCTCATGAAAACATTGATTGATTTTTTACAGAGAGGAAGGGAGGATAGAAAGTCAGAAACATAGATGAGAGAGAAACACCAATCAGCTGCCTCCTATACGCCCCCCAACCGGGGATTGAGCCCGCAACCAAGGAACATGCCCTTGACCGGAATCAAACCTGAGACCCCCTAGCCCATGGGCAGATGCTCTATCCACTGAGCCAAACCGGTCAGGGCCTCATGAAAACATTTTACAATAAAGTGATTGTACATGCTGTCTGAATGATCAAAATCTCTCAATTAGCAAACATCTACTTTATTATTCTCATTCCTAGCTTACAGCTTGTATTTCAAAGCTACCTTTAGTATTGTGAGAACTTTGGGGGCACTGACATCCTGTTGCTATATGAATTTAATATAAGAAAGCCAAGTTATTAAAAAAATTCAGAGTTAAGAAAAAAGCCTCATAGTACTTCAAAACACCTGTGAAAGGGGAGAAAGACAACCGAGCTGGGCCCTAACTGCTTCCTCCCAACCACACTGATGTGGCTGAAGCTGAATTTGGGTCAAGGGCCACAGTGTCTGTAAATACGGGAGATGCATATGTGAAGAGAGACAACTATCAATGAGATATGACAACACAAACAAGCAGTGCCAGGTAAGCATGTGGCTTCTTTCTCAGCTCCGGATGAAACAACCTCACAAAGGTAACTGGCAGCACACACCAATGGGATTGAGGACCAAGGAAAAAACCATGTAAAAATACAACCTATCTGTCCCTTCTCTGGGTAGCCAGCTCTTCCACAGTAAGTTCTGTAACCTTGAGTTTTAGTCCTTCCATCCCCCACTCCCAATGCCACAGCTGATGGTAAAATAAGACAGGTACGAAGATCCCAACACCACCAGGGCTGGATCCGGAAGGCTGAGGGAGGGAACGGTGAACTGTCATGTTTAAGAGAAACTTGACCAGCCAGAACCATGAGAGCTGAGCTCACTGTGAGAGGTTTCCAAGGGCGGAGATGTATCAGAGGATAGTGGAATCATTGTCCCCGTATAACTGAAAAAAGGGCTGGTGGATGGATGGGCTGAACCCCAGGTAAAGGGTCTTAAGGCACAGTTCTCTGGTTTCTCCTAACCATGCTGGGCAAGCATCTCTAAGACAGCTCACAGCCCGGGTGTCACAAATGAAGGGTGTAATGCTTGACATGGAGGAAGGAGAGTCCTGAGGCCACCTCACACCTGTGCCCGACAAGGCCATTCCTCAGACACACTGGGACAGCCACATAGACTTTAGGCACAGAACAGACTACAAATAGAACTGGAAAGCTCAATGAGCTGATTCCGTAAAAACGTGATGACAGAACCAGACACTATAAATTAAGGGGAATTTTACAGATACCAAATGTTTTAAATGAGGAAAGGGATGAGAGGAATAGTAATGGGTCTGGAAAAGCTGTTTGTAGCTACTTTTTCAGACAAGGTCAGTAAAAAGGAGACTGAGCCCACATTAAGGCTTTTAACTGTTATTAACTCTGTTTAAAATATATTGATGTTCCTATCTACAGACAGCTGTGCCCTCAAAAGCTGGTGACTGTGTAAGCTAGCCCTGTTCTTCCTTTCTTCCTTTTAATGGTTTTCCAAGGGCAAGTCTCAGAACAAGTTTCTGCTTTGGTTCAGGTACCTCCAAAATGGGAAAAAAATAATTAATTAATTGAGTCATAAATCATTTAGGGATACCAAAAAAAGTAATTTCTTCCTGAAGCTTCCATTTGAAAGATCAATGCATTATCTGGCTAGGTGGATGAGGTGATTATTTGGACAACTAAGAAATGTATAGTTATATAATGAATTAAAACTGAGTCCAGACTATTAACTAAAAAGTGTTAAGATAACTAATTTTTTATTTCAGACATAATTTTGTTTGGGGCTTATGGGGAAGAAGAGCTTGCTGGGCTAAGACCCAAATAAGATAAGTAGTGACAAAAAAATATGCTGGAAAATTCTTATCAAATAGTTCTTTTCCAAGGCCACACAGCATGGGAAATCGTTTACTGTGTATCTTTCCCCTGCTTCTCCTGAGTCAGCTTGGAACCCTGGCTCAGGGTTCAGATTCCTAAGGTTTCTGAGAGATACATCAGAAACTGCAATCCTGACTCACATCCCTCCCCGTTCTATTTTTTAGTAATAAAATGGGGAAGTTAAATGGATATGACACTGAGCAGAGGAAAGTCTGTTATACGAGAAAAAGGCTTCACTATTAATTATCCAAGTTCCTGATGTTTTGGGCATCGGGCGTGTGAGAGGAACGAGTACTGGAAGCAGCCCCACTCTGGGAGCTATGACAGTCTGGGACATCTAGTTGTCAGGAGAAACAAGGTCCCTACTGAGCCATCTGAGGCACTATTTTTTTAAATTTTTTTATTGATTAAGTTATTACATATGTGTCCTTATCCCCACGTTACCCCCATCTGAGGCACTATTAAAAAAAAGTAAGGACATCATCCTGAAGAGAGCTCCTAATAGGCAAAAGGCCATGAGTCTATGATGATGTAAACTAGGCAATTACTATAAAGTTATGTGAAGGCAAGCTGCAACAAAAAAATATAAACTTGAAGCTAAAGTGAGTAGTTATAAGACCATTCACCGAGGGTCAAGATGGACCACAAATAGATTCGTGACTGAGGCCCTCAAATCAAACTCATTGGTGAATCACCTGAGTAAAGGATATAAAAATTAGAGACAGAGAGTAGAATACTCTTTTGGAATTCTTAAAACGCTGGAGGCAGACATTTTGTGCAGGGACACCTTGGCTGGTCACAGACTCTGCCTTCACCTGTGTCATACCAACGTGGACTTGCCAAAGCTGGGTTTGGAACAAGAGTCAAAGTTCAGTGTTTATAAATATTGCTTTAAACACAAGCACATAGATTTAACACTGCTCATTCTTCTAGAAAGGTAACAGAAACAGGCACATGGCAATAATTTGCACAAGCTTTCTGTCTGGAGATGGATAACAGGCAACAGTGGGCCATGCTGGGAACAGGGGCAAGAGAAAGGAATGGAAAGCTGTGATTCCTGTGCTCCAGTTCTGGGAAGCCACTTCATTTCCTAAAATGCCTACATGAACTGTGAATCTAAAGTAGCTGCTAGTACGAAAAAACTGAAAAATGCATGTAGAAAGCAAACACTTACTTCTGTCCATCTTTCACAAAACCTTTTAAAGAAGATCCTCTATTAGTAGCGATTGCTTTTCCACCAAGACCGACTATGAGAGCTGTGAGTACTGCACTCTTCCCACCTAAAGAAACGGGAGTTGAAGAAATCACATTCATTAGAGAGCGAGAAAAGGAAGGGTTGACACCTATAATTTGATGTGAAAATTTCAGAATAAAAATGTGAATTAGCCTAACCCTGAAAGTATTACACTTCAATTATAATTTTCTTCCAGTGCCACAGCAGCAAATGTTAAAAAATAAGTTGTATATATAATGAAATATTTAGCTAATGCTATTAGAAAAAATCAATACATTTCAGGAATTAAATTTTTGCCACTGGTAAGGAAATGGGAAAAAATGGTTGCTGCATTTTCAACCTAAAAATCCCATTGTACTTTGGACCACAGCCTATTCACTGAACTCCCTAACTATACATACATACATACATACATACGTACATATTTAACTCATCTAATTTTTATGACATTCTAATTAAAATTTACTTTTTCCATAAATTCTTAGAAGCCAGAAACTATTTTTAACAACCCCTAAAGTTCCATTGAGACAGGAATGTTGTCTACTTTATTCAATGCTGTGTCTCCAATATCTGCCCATAACAGCACTCCCATGAATGAACTTTTTGAAAAATTTCTCAATCATATAAATATTTGGACAATTATTGCTCCTAATTTGAATAATATTCATCAGTTAGCACTTTAAAAATGTATTTCTTTTTAACCTGCATAAAATATCACAAGCTGAACTTCCAAAACCTACAACAATTATCCAGAATATGATAACCATTTTATGAATTCCACGATCAACCAATTCAATCAACTCTTATTGGTCCATTATCTTCCACAATACAGTCCAAATTAACAAAATATACCATTGGTTGCCCAGCTGGCATGGCTCAGTGGTTGAGCATCGACTTATGAACCAGGAGGTCACGGTTCGATTCCCAGTTAGGGCACATGCCTGGGTTGTGGGCTTGATCCCCAATATTGAGCGAGCAGGAGGAAGCCAATCAATGATTCTCTCTCATCATTGATGTTTCTTTCTCTCCCTCTCCCTTCCTTTCTGAAATCAATAAAAATATATTAAAAACAAACAAAAAAACAACAACAAAATATACCACTGGTTAACCCATTTAGTTCCTGGGATGCCTTTCAAGTCCCTATTCTAACTCTCTTCTTTTCCTTCACTTCTAAATTCACTGCCTCCACTACTTGCGTTATTTCTTCCTAAGTTTTATTAATAAAATCAGTTTCAAGAGTTAAAAATAAGAGGACCTAACGACCCAACCCACTAGTCTTTCTTCACTTACTGTCCTATGTGACCTCCACGTAGCACTGATCCCTCTGTCCATTCTCTCCTTCTGAAAACACTTCCCTCTTGGCTGAATGCAGAGTAGGGAAAACAAAGAACTAAACAGGCTGTGGAACTACAGGTACTTAGTTTCATGTCCTAGCAGTATTACCATTGTAGACTTTGGCAAGCCTCCTTTCCTTGTGTACTGGCTCCGTCAAGCTGGCAACACCTCATGCCTGGCTGGTCTATCACAAAAGTTACATCACTGTTCTAACTCCTGTGTCTTCCCCTTCTCATCGATTGTCCACAGCGTGGCCCGTTTGTTTCACAAATCTTGCTCAGGTCATCACTTTATCCACAAACTTTAATTAGTTCTCTGCTGACTTCTGAATAAAACCCCCACTTCTTTACCATGGCATCCAAGATCTTTAGCAGTATCACCTACAACATGACTCTCCAGTGCCAGCTTTTGCCCCTCCCTACCACGTACGATATAAAGCCATATAAGGTTGTTGCCTCTCTCCACAGGCATCTACTTCTACCCCCACATACCTTAACCTTAGCTGATGAGCAATCTTTGCCTGGAATATCTTATCTCAGCTTCTTCCCCAATGAGACAAAGTACCAGCACAAATACCAGCTCTCACAACACTTTCATTTGTCACAAGAGTGAGAAGTTCCTTCCTTCATCTTTGGATGCCCATGGCCCTTTATTCATGCTCTGTTACAACATTTAATAGAAGTAGATACAGGGCTGCCCTGATTACAATAAGGACAGCTTGTCCACTCTTCTATGGTGTGAATTCCAAGGTAAATAGATTCAAAAGAATAAATAGGAAATGTTTATCTCTGTTGCATAAATCATGAACCCAGAGTTAACATTATTTCTTAACGTGTAGAATGGCAGCAAACACTGAAACTATTCATGACCACTGTTACAGACCTAAAGCTCAGATTTATCAGCACTAACAGTCACCTATTTTGAAAAGTTAATGCATTCTAATGTCAACGCAGTGCTCAGAGTGCACAAAGGAAAGCGAAAGCACTTACTTCCATTGTTGCCAACGACAAAGTTAACATTAGAACCAAATTTGAAGGGTCCAAGCATTGAATGACACATGAAGTTTCTTAGTTGAATACTCTCAATTATTCCAACTTCTGCTGCAGTCTATTAAAAAACAATGGAAGAAGACAATCAATCGGTCCAATTCACTCATTATAACTATCCAAACATCTACAGCAGGAGAAAGATCAGCAGTGTCACCCATGAAAAAAGTTACAGAAAGCGAATAACGTTAACTTCAAACAATGAGTGAAATGAAATGAAATGGGAGCCTTATATGAGTAACTACTCATTCTAAATTCCTTAAAAAATCTAATAAGTAAATCACAAGGTTTCTTAATATAAATAATACTAATATTTTGAGTCAGATAATTTTCTGTTAGAGGAGGGCTGTCTTGCATTGTAGAAAACTATTTCCCAGAGTAGCTGTAGCACTTTATATTCCCCTTTTCAGTCTTATCGGAGGTTTGTCAATTTTATTGCTCTTTCCAAAGAACCAACTCTTTGTATCATTGTTTTCCTCTACTAATTTTTTCTAATTAAACAAAAACTTCATAATTAGTTGGGTTATTTTACCTCAGTGTTTTAAAGGTCATATTGCTTTTCCTGATATTGAATTATCAAGAATATGTCATATGAACCAGACATGAGAAACATGCCAATAAAAAACCCCCAGTTTTGTACTTACCAAAGTAGAGGTACCATTAGTGAAGGTATCTGTACATTCATCTTCATCACCATCTTTATCAGAATCCTCCACCTCTTCTTGTCTTGGTCTTTTGGCATTTTCAGGAGAGCAGAAATTCTCTTCCTTTCTTTTGGCCATCAGGTCTGAACAAATTTTAACATGTTATTGTAACAATGACATAAATCAAGTATAGTATTCATATGATTATTCCACATACATTAAATTTAACAAAATTAAACCAGATGAGGCTTACATTTTAAGTACCATGCTCATTCATTTTGACTTTAAAAAGATAACAATGTCATCTGCATGGAGAAAGGGGTCCGTGAGCAGAAGAATGCAGGTGTCACCAGAGGCTAGAAAGGCAAGGAAACGGATTCTTCCCTCGAGCCCCCAGGAAGGAACACAGACCCACTGCCGCCCTGATTTTAGCCCAGCGAGACCGGTCAGACTTTTCACCTATAGAAGTATAAGATAATACATTTGTTTGTGTGCTTCTAAATCATCTGCATATGAAATACTAGTTGATTTTACTTCCATTGTTTATGGCCACCATTTTACTGATATGGACCTACCTACCTAGTTTGACTCCTAAATTCACAAAAGGTAAAAGATTTTGTGCAACCGTGGTTTCTAGTTTCCCAGATGTTTTAGAGATGGCATGCCTTCTGAGATTATTCCAGAGCAATCATCCAACTTTTACAAGTTATAGAGTAACAGTCAATCAGATAAAACTTTTAATTTTAAATTATTTTCCCAAGGAAGTATATTTTGAAGCAGTGTTGCCTAGCACCAGTAATTTCCCTTAACCGTTCCCTAAAGAAAGTGCATGCTGATTGACTATTTTTTACCAACAGGCTATAAAATTTATACCTGGAAAATGAATATATTTAAAATTACACAAGATTTTCTAAACATATGAAAACTGCACTTCAAGTCACAGCTGATAGTCTGTGACTGAAATTAAATGTTATGACTACTCTGATTGCTGCTTTCAGTTTTCTCTTTAAAATACATTTAAGCCCTAACCGGTTTGACTCAGTGGATAGAGTGTCAGCCTGCAGACTGAAGGGTCCCAGGTTCGATTCCGGTCAAGGGCATGTACTTTGGTTGCGGGTATATCCCTGGTGGGGGGTGTGCAGGAGGCAGCTGATCGGTGTTTCTCTCTCATCGATGTTTCTAACTCTCTATCCTTCTCCTTTCCTCTCTGTAAAAAATCAATAAAATATATTTTTTTAAAAAATAAAATACATTTAAGACCTCAAACGATAGTACCTAATAAATGTTTGCTGAATAAAGAGAAAAATCCTTGGCACAGGTAATCAAAAGTTTCTAAGATACAAGAAAAGAATATGAGAAAAGTTTTAGTCTCAATCAATTTCAGTCTCTCAATTACTGCATACACCATAGCAACCCTGTTTATGCCCGGTGCCTGGGGCAGTACATTGAGATTTCCTCTTTTATGAATTTGGACTGAAAGGCTCTAGTCAGTCCTCCCTAGAAGAGATGACATGAACACAGGTCAAGAAAGCCAGTCCTGGAGGAGGGCGGAGACCTCGTGTTTACATGAGTTTCTACATGTTTCAGACAGAGACTCTTTAAGGCCTGCACTCTCATTTTACTAAAGAAAAATTAATGTCAGCACATGTTGCTAATAACAGTGGATTTTTTAAATAAAAAAGTTTACAGGTCAAATGTGAAATAAACATGAATTAAATGCTAAAAAAAAAGAAAGCCAGTCCTAAGTGCATGTGTGTGCTGAGTAAGGGGGAGCTAGTGCAGCCGTGTTACAGAGCATGAAGTAGCTGTGTAGAAACAGGACAGGGACTCTAGAGCAGCGGTTCTCAACCTGTGGGTCGCGACCCCTTTGGGGGTCGAATGACCCTTTCACAGGGGTCGCCTAAGACCATCGGAAAACACATATATAATTACATATTGTTTTTGTGATTAATCACTATGCTTTAATTCTGTTCAATTTGTAACAATGAAAATACATCCTGCATGTCAGATATTTACATTGCGATTCATAACAGTAGCAAAATTACAGTTATGAAGTAGCAACGGAAATAATTTTATGGTTGGGGGTCACCACCACATGAGGAACTGTATTAAAGGGTCATGGCATTAGGACGGTTGAGAACCACTGGTCTAGAGGAAGGATGTGGAAGAGAAAAGGAGGGCGAGGGAAAGACACTCATGCAGTGATGCCTTTTTTTTAAAAAAACCACTGCTTTCCAAACTTATACCAACAGAACCAATTTCAGAAGTATCAAATGCCTGTGCTTATTTTGGAGGAACTATTCTGGAGAACAATAGTTGCCAAGTCTGTTATTGTGACGATTCATTAAGTGAACTGAGTAGTTCTCCCATCTTCTTAATGCTCTGAAAACACCTCTATAACATGACATTTAAATGTACTTGGAAAGTGAGAAAGAACCAGACTTAAAGCTAATTAGATAGTGGAGACTGTTTTAAGTTAACTTTTTATGAAATCATCTCAATTTCTATCTTGTATATTGGGTTTTACAGGTTCACTATATCTTCCTGAATTGGAAAATAAAAATTTTCCATAATTTTTATTTTCCAAAATATTGATAATTTAAAGCCCCAAATATACTACACAGAATCACCTTATATTTTATAAATCTTCAAGTATAGTCATAACTCCTTTCATACAAATTCTATTTTATTAAATTTTAAACATTTCTCCCCAAAATTAGTTCTTTGCCCCACCAAAACTAGCTTTTCTTCAATGGGAATATTTTAATATTTATTCATATATTTTATACAATCAAATATAAGGGATATGCAGGGGGACTAGATTGCCCACACCGCAAGTTTAAAAAAGGACATAGAGACTTCTGCTTCCATGAAGATGGAATAGGTGTATTTTTCCCCATTCCTCCTGCTTAGTAAAACTAAAAACCTTGAAAATTACATATAAAAGAAGCATAAGACTCTGAAAGAGAAGAAGGCAGATTGGCTAGGGACCTCAGCACCCAAGGAATGACACTCTGGTGATGTCCCAGAGTTTTGCTTTGCTTCAAATTTCTCAGATTTGGAGAAGACAGCAACTTCGGAAACACCAACAGGTGTAGGTGCAGGGGAGGTGGAAGACAGGGTGGAGCTAAGGAAAGCTGTCCTCTCTAGCCAAAGGATCAGGAAAAGGGCCCAAGACAGAGAACTTTCAGGCAAGAATTGCTCTACTCCAGCCAAATACCATTGAAAAAACTGTGCCCCACGCCCCCACGCCAGCGAAGGCCAAGTGGGTAGCCTGGTCTTCCACTCTGGTGAGGCTAAAAGGAGTCATCTCAACATCCCAACTGGGCTGGTGTTAGAGAAGGCTATGTAGGCCAAGGAGAGAACCATGACAATGACTTCAGTGGAGATCACCTAGAGAGCTGAGACAGTTACCCCCACAGGCAGCAATAGGGTGCCACTTACTCCCACTCCCCCTTGCATGGTGTCAGAGGAGGCCTTTTACTACTGCCGGAGAGGGGACCATGCGGGGAGCTGAAACTTCCATTCTGGCTCAGCTGTCACTGTGGCTAAGGAAAGAGCTCTGGTAAGTTCTAGATCAGAGTCTCTATGTCCATGGTCCAATACTGTAGGGCAGCAGTTCTCAAAGGTTATGGTCTCTCAAAAGATACTACAGTACTCAAAGAGCTTTTGTTTATATCTATCAATATTTACCATATTAGAAATTAAAAGTGTTAAACTTTTAAACAGCACCAAGTACACATTCTATCAGTCCTGAGAGCAATGACATCATCACATGTCTTACAACCTCTGGAAAGCTCCACTGTACATTCAAAAGTGAATGAAAGTGAAAAGGGGAAATAACATCTTACTATTATTACAAGACAGTTTTTACCTTGTAGACCCTGTGAAAGTCTCACAGATGCTTGGACCACACTTTGCAAACTGCTGCTGTAGGAGATACTGTAAGCAAATCCATGACACAGTGCCATTATTTACAAAGCATAGCCAGCAAAGAAGAAAGTTAGAACAGCAGAAAAGCTGACCACAGAATGACTTGCAGACTTGATATTCAAAGTGTAGCCCAAGGACCAGCAAGCAGCCTCTATATCTCCTTGGAATGTGTTAGACTGCCAGAATCTCAGGCCACGCCCTAACCCAAATGAATCTGAATCTTCATTTTAGGAAGACCTCAGATGATTCATAAGCATATTAAAGTTTGAGAAGAACTATTGTAAACAACATTAAAGGACTTGGACTTTATCTTATCCTGAAGGCAATGACGAACCTAATTTATCATGATAAATTATGTATCACTCAAAAGGTATATTAGTTAACATCCAAAGGACATTTAACCTCAACAAATGTCTTTAGAAACATTACCATTACAGTCACAATTACATAGTACTCAAAAATCTTTATTTTACATATAATTTAATGTTTACTTTGAATCTCTTACACAACTCAAAACTTGAAAATCAAATATATTCCTCAAATTATTTAATAACAAGAATCAATGTACACATATTTAAATATATTTTTATTGATTTCAGAGAGGGAGGGAGAGGGAGAGATAGAAACATCAATGATGAGAGAATAATTGATCAGCTGCCTCCTCCATGCCCCACACTGGGGATCGAGCTCACAACTTGGGCATGTGCCCTGACTGAGACTCAAACCATGATCTCCTGGTTCATAGGTCAACACTCAACCACTGAGCCAAGCCCGCTGGGCTCAATGTATACTAGTTTCAACTTGTTGCTAATTTAAATTCCCTAGAATACCCCCAAACCCCCCCCCCCCCCCCCAACATTTTCTTCTCTCCCACCCATCTATTCATTTCTCAATTACTGAGCAGTAATTCATATATTATAGAAGAGCAAAAAAGAAACATTACTTTTTGGTTTGCACAACATTAAATGCCCTTTTAGACACTGTTTTTTATTAATGCTTAATAACATGATCTTAGCAGGCACTCAGAGAGCAGCTGATTGATTTTAGAATTTTACCATTCATAGAAAACGGCAGTTTTCAAATAAAATTGGGGGGAGGGAAATGAACAAAGGTAAGTGTGATAAGCGTCTTACAATGAATGTGAGATTCTACACTACACAGAAGATAATGCGCTACATGAAGACGATGTTTTTTATTTGCTGTGCTTAGTCTGGGATTTGCAGTTTGCTACTAGGTTGCCATGGTAACTTGCACCTAACAGACATGAAGGATCCTACCTTTTATAATAGGAATCACTTTGTGATTTAATGATAATGGATTTTTAAAATCACATATAAATGTCTCAAGAGGTAGATACAGGTTAAAACAGAAAAACTGCTTCCAATAGGTTAAAGAGACATATATACAGAAGATCCCCTCCCCCCAAAATACTTTTAAATATTCTGGAATACACAAAAAGGGGAGAAAAAAGCTCCTCTGGGGTTATCAAGACATCTACAAATCTCTTCATAGTTTTAATATTTGTTTATTGACAATAAAAATATTAGAATTAAAGAACATATCATTTCTCTCTCATAGGAACCAACCTCTATCAGAGCAGCAACAGTAACAAATATGCGCTTTCAATAAAAAATAAGTTCAAGATCAATAACTACAGGTTCATTACAGCAGTATGTGCATAGGAAATGTGATAGACATCAAATGCATTTTTAAAATATATTTTTTAATGTTGACAGCATTAGATATCTCCCATTTCCTCCCCCTTTACCTACCTCCTCCCAGCCCCTCCCACAGCCACACCCCCCAGGTCTTCACTACCCTATCGCCCATGTATGGGCTATGCATATAAGTATGGAAGTTCTTTGGTTTATCTCTTCTCATCCCCCCAACCCCACATCAAGGTATGACAGTCTATTCCATGCCTCCATGCTTTGGGTCTTATTTTGTTGGTCAATTCATGAAAGTATGTGCGTAGGAAATTTGATAGACATCAAATGCATTTTAACAGGATTATAAATTTCTAGATTTTAGATTTTATTGTGAGCACCTAACAATTCATACTTCCCATTTAACTAAGCTGGAACTAACAGCAGTGAGAGCAGACATAACAGAATTGGAATTCTCAAAAAACAAATCATGGTTATAAAAAGGCAAATTGCTACTACTTCTGAATCTGCTGTGGACTGTTTACTTCATGCCCAATTCTACTCCTCCCACCACCATGGATACATTCATTCTGCATTAAACAACCTGATTTTTAATGCATTCAATTAATTAAGCACACTGCTTGGAATATATCATGAAATCATATGAGATACAATAGATAATAATATAAATATTTAAGTTAAAAAATCCAATTAAGTCCACGCATTAAACAATCCCAGATAAGCGAAACTGGAAAGTACTAGGCACAGAATTTCAGTGAATAAATTTGAACAGTCAGATTTATGTTTTAAAAACATCCCCGTGGCCTAAATGTAGGGGACAGATGAAACACAGAGGCTGAGAATATGGGCAAGAGAACAGTCTCTAAAGAATGAGGGGCACTGAACAGAAAAAACAATAGACACATCAGGAGATGATGGGAAGAGATGAAACCAAGAGATTTAAAAGATTGGGTCACTTGGGGGCGTAGAATTAATATTTGTTGAATAACCACTTGCTAGACTATGTGCTTAGCTGTTGAGATAAACATTCTATGTATTTCCCTTAACACGTTAAGCGCCCAGCCTGTTTTGTCTTCCGGACGGAAAGTATAGTGTCAGTCACTGGTGACTGACAGGGCGCTTAACATGTTAATCCTCAACATCCGTATAAACTGTCCTTATTTTATAAAAGGGGGTACTGAGGCTGAAGAGGACATTTGCCCAGGTTTATGTAGCCCAGATCCAAACCCAGGTTTGTGAAAACCTACATTCAAACCTCTTTAATGCCCAAGTTCCTCCAGGCATGAACTGAATTTAACAGTTTAACTGTTTATGGCCTGTAAACTGGCTATTAATCTGTTCATCTTCTTGTCTACCCTCTGTTAATGTATAAAACTACATAAGAGATTCTATTGTGATGTGTCCCTCCAATGTTACTATGCTTTATGAAATTTTACTTTGCATTTAATTTTCAGAAACAATCTACACATTTAATGCTAAAATGCCATTATAATTAGATGAAGCAGGTTTGGCAAGGAGGGAGGATATAGAATACATTTATTTTGTTTGAAAACACTGAGTTTGAAGTGCTCCTAGGACACCGAGATGGAGAGGCCAACAGGAAGTAAAACATACTCTGCTGTAGAGGTGGATTGGGGAGCGGAGCTAAGGAAGCCACAGAAATTATTTTGAATTTGGTCACCAGCGAAAGTATGTTGAGTGAGGAAAGAAGTATTTCATTAATTAGTGAAGCAAAAATGCTAACGTTAATATAAGTGACTGTACTTGACTCTCAGTCATCTGGACTTCTGAGTAGATAGAACAGTAGCATTGAAATATGCCTTAAATATAATGCATACTATTACGGTAATTTGTGTTGTGTATTAATTCCTGAAAAGTAGACCAAGTACAACTTTGATTAATTTTCCTAACTGAAGTCTAAAAGTGATAGTTAGGATTTAGGCAGGTTTTACATAAAATTCTACATCTAAGCACTCGGTAAAATAAACCTTTAAGTAAAACCTGTTTTTCCGCTGTAACAACCCTAATATGTCAACTGTACTTACTTTTTGTCAGGTTCAATAAGTGCCTTATACAAATTATTGATAAACGTAGAGATATAACGGTAACTATCTCGCTCACTCTTCCCACCCCGATCTATTTACGAATCCCGTGAGTAGGGTATTACATTAATTTACGCAACTACAGAAAGGAAATGAGACTTAAGGTGGTACCCACTTGCCCAGGGTCATACACCACTGGTTCTGCCTTAGACAAAAACATGCTTTTTAAACAACAGTCGAGGGATCTCAGCATTTTCTTGTAGTTACACCCATTCAGGAAAAAGAAATTCTGAATGCACATTCCAAAATGAATGAAGTACTCTGCATACTTCATGCACCAACAGAATGAGAGAGTAAACCTCAGGAGGCCTGGATGCTCCCACCCCAGCTCCACACTCGGGAGTACCTGCAGGCCAGCGCATAGGCTGCCGAGTGCTTTAAAGCCTTCTCAATCCAGGGATTTGGACTTTTCTTTCGAATATACATTCCAGAATAGCTTGTCCTCAAAACACTCGCTTTCCATCTCCTATTCGTGAAAGATAACTTGTCTTCACACATCACCGCTTTTTCTAGGAATGATCACAAGCCCTCTGGGTCCTACACCCCCTTCTCCACCCTGGAGTCCCGTGCTCCGCAGTTCCCAGCTGGGATTCTTCTCCAGCTCGTTTCCGCAAGAAAACAGGGGAAAGGAACGCTCTCATAAAAGATCCACACATCACAATTCAATTTTTTCTAGAAAATGCCGTTCGCATGTTCATGGGGCTGGGTTTCACCACCAATGCAACTGAAGTGGTAGTTGTATCTATCTCTTAAACAAACATACTTAAGTTGCTTCTGGCGAGGTTACCATCAGATTCCTGATAAGCGCCCAAATCCCAAGTGTAACCTCACCCTTTAACCCCGAGGCCCCTCCAGCAGCTTCGCAAAGCCAACCGGCCGTTAGGGGACCGGCAGGGGGTCCCACCGCCCGCGCCGGCATCTGCCCGGAGGGGCCCAGCGCAGTCGGGCAAGTTTCCCGCGGCAGAGGCGACCTG
>NW_005371287.1:2879177-2879791 GCF_000412655.1 Myotis brandtii
GTTTTCGCGCCACTGTTGTCTACAGGAGGGGCCGGAAGTGCCCCTGGGCGGACGGTGAAGCTGGGAACAGCTGGGGCTGCACAGAGGCCGGACGCGGGGTGGTGTACAGGGGGGTGTTGATTTGCCTCAGTGAAAGGGAAGATTGCTCGGAGGCCCAGCAACAGCTCCACGCATGCGTACCACGGAGCAGCTGGGAGGTAGCGGTCGGGTCGGGACAGGGGGCTGCCACTTCCCGGAAGGGGCGGGACCTTGCGTGCGGAGGCGCCGGATTTGAAGTGCTCCCGGGAGGTTTCCGCGTCGGGGTGCTACGACCTATACGCAGGGCTTTGCGTGGGAAAGGCAAGAGGACGTTTTTCATTTTCTTTTTACGTTATCTTTTTTTTTGGAGAACATTAAATTCAGAAACTTGGAAGCAGCTAGTTAGGATTCAGGCCAAACTGGTAAATGACGGAGGGGCGCCTTCCCAAGCCAAGGAGAAAGGGTTGTCTGGGTAAGTCCCACGGGCCGTGGAGAGGCGGCCCCAGGGGCCCGGGACTTCCCGTCGGTCCTTTGGCGTGTGGGTTAGGGAGGGGCTCAGTGTTCGCGCCCCTGTCCCGCCCGCCCCTTCAAACGCG
>NW_005371287.1:2879888-2880165 GCF_000412655.1 Myotis brandtii
CTCCCTTCTCTGCCAAGGCCAATGCGTCCTGAATGTCCTTGCCCTGGGCACCCCGTGGGGCCCACGCCCACGCCTGCTCAAGGCCCTCCGGGCGAGTCTACCGATCCCCGCAGGTATACTTGGGTGTTCCCCTTTTCCAGTTGTCCACGTGGTGCTTGGAAAATAACTTGCATTATAGCAGTTGCCTTAAGGCATGATGGTTAATTTACAGCCATTCTTCCCCCCTTCCCACCCCGCCCCCCCCCCCCCCCCCCCCCCCCCCCCCCCCCTAAAAAAA
>NW_005371287.1:2880213-2891249 GCF_000412655.1 Myotis brandtii
ACCCGCATCTAATAAATATCGGGACCAGTAAAAGTTAAGGCCTTGACTTGGCTTCCTGCGCCCTTCTGCACCCGACCTTAACCTACTTCTGATGTCTTTGCGCAACTCTTCACGTGGCCTGCTGATCTAGACAAGTAATCTTTCCATCTTCCTTTCCAGATGGGAACAAAGTGGCATGTACCGCTACCCCAGTCCACCCCCAAATAAATTGATGTCAAACGTCTGGTAGTGAAATTCCTTGCATCAAAGTCACCTTTTTACTTCTAAAGATAATCAAATATATATATTATATTCCTGTTATGGTCCTTGCCTTGATACAATAAGTATGACAGTCTGAAGAGTCAAAAACGCTGTAACATCTAGGCTAAGGGGTCCTGTTGGGAAACAAGGGGAAACTTTGGGAGGTGTCTGCTTGGATGTCACTTCCCATAGGAAGCCTTCCTGGAGTTGGGGAGGTACCCCTTCTTTATATGCTCCTGTAGTTCACTCTCCTTACCTCTGTACCTGTACTTGTCACATTGTTGTAATTCTTTTTATCTCTAGTCTCACTCTACTAAGTTCCTCAAATTCAAGGCTTAATCTTTTATTATTGCGTCTCCAACACTTAGAAGAACTTCCAATAAATAGTAGGCGTTTAATATTAATTGATAGCAAAGTTAAGCCCAGTTTATATTATATTATGCTTTAAAGTTAGAACTAAATTCATATGAAAATAAAACTGACGGAATAATAAACATGAGTGACGTTATGTGGGAAATCCCATACAGTACCATTTTGTACTGAAGTAAACTTTACATCGTTTTCCTAGTCCATTATAGTCATCTAAATGGGAATAAGGTAATTTAAAGTATTTCCCACATTATTGTTAAAATAAGTTTTCTAATGTTTTTGCTTAAGACTGAAGTAAAATTGCAAAACTGAATAAAATGTATTTTTGCATGAACCAGACCACTGACCTTTTTTTATGTTTTTTTTAAAAATTTGATTCATTAGTGGAATTAGCAAGGTTCTGTGCTTTTCTCACCTCATTCAGTTTTATAATCAACCAATAAAAACTTATTAGCTTTTAAGGAAGTTTTAGGAGCATAAATTGATTTATGGGCACCATATGGTTACATCAAAGGATTTGTTTTTGTCTTAACCTAAAGTGAATTTTAAGCACTTTCTTTAAACTAGAAATTCATGTTCTTTCGACCAAGTAATAATATCTGAAATAGAGTGATTGGATTTTCTTTTCTTTTTTTTTTTTGCTACCAAGCTACTAAAATTGGTCATGAGATTCAAAGGATGTCAGAATCTTGTAATTCATTTTGTTAATATCCTTCATTTTGGAGGTCAGTTAAATGTCTTCCCAAGGGTATGCAGCTAGTCAGTGTTACATCCAAAACCAAAATCCTAGGTTTCTTATCCCAAGTACAGTTCAGTTTTACTAAACTAAATAATTTGAAGCCACTAATAGGTTATAATTTATTTATAAGTGAAGGGTTATTCTGACTGTTGACTCACATAAGTAATCATGTATTACTCTAATTCGTAAGAATTGTGAATATGTTAGATTTTTTATATGTAATAAATATAGTCTGCGTGATCAGATGGACATCAATAAAATTATTACATTATAAAAGTAGAAACTAACCAAATCTCACACCACAAAAATTTCAGATTTCACCACATTAAAAAAAAAAAGTAAGATAAAATTATACCGAGTTTTGGGTGAGTTTGATATGTATAATATTTTTAAATTTTAATGATGAGTTATTTTCAAGTAACCTCATCAGATTGATCATGACCTCATGCAAGAACCATTTGTTCTATCTTTGAGTGTAGTTGTACTTGAATATCTTAAGAGCTGTTGCATTCTGTCCCTTTTTGGAACTTTATTTGCTTTTACATTCTTGCTACTTAATGTCACTTTGGAGGAAGGACTGGTGCAAAGAAAGTAACAAGAAAGCAATAGATCATGGAAATACATATTTTGTATTAACTGCTATCTTAAAATACATTCTGTTGTTATTTTTCATAAAATAGACATTTCACATAATTTTATCCTTTCAGAACTATTGAGGTATTCTTTTAATATTCTGCTTTTATTAATGATTTTCACAAGGAACATAAATGCTTTTCAAAAGAAAATTAGAAAAAAAAGAAAATTAGACAACTAAGTTGCAGATCTACTGAAGATAATCCTAAAATAGTATTTTAAAAGAGTCTTCTAAATTTCATTTAAATTACATACTAAATTACATTAAAGAGTGTTCTGAATTACATTTATAACACTTATGTAATTTTACATAATTTTTTTTTTTTTTTGCATTTTACAACTGGCTCTAAGGTAGCACCATATTTAGAGAAGTAAATTAACTTGTGACAAAGGTTATGTCACCTTTAAGGAAAGTCACTATGCATTACCAAAGCGGTGATGATTTTAATATTTTAGGTTATTAAACAAGATCACTCTGGCCTCATTAGGAGAATGATTACCTGGGGTGGAGAGTAGAACAAGGTTAGAAGCAGGGGGCCAGTTGAGAGACTATTACAGTCATATACAGGCAACGCTAGGGGAGTGTCATTAGAAATGGGGATTTGGTATAGATTTTGAAATAGAGAACTTGCTGATCAAGGTGCTATTAGAGAGTGAAGTAAAGAATCAAAAATGCCTAGGTTTTTGGCCTAAGCTCCTGCATATTTAGGGAAAGACTAAGGGTAGAACAGTTTGAGGAGAGGTGTTGGAATCATGAGTTAGATGCATATTATGTATCCATGTGAAGATAAAGTAGGGATTGAATGTTCTAGTCCAGAGGTGAGAGGAGTTAAGAGATGATGTGGGATACATTATATTAGAGGTGGGGAGTGAAGAAAAGTTCCTTCATTGTAGAATATTCAAGGGGGACTCAGCAATAATGTCTTTTTCAGTGTAGTCCAACTCTAAAAATATCCTTCCTGTAAGTCTGCTCACTCTCCAGTTCCCATGTCTACCCCCATCCTTTAGGTATTGTTGCTTGGCATGGCTCTAATCCATTATTTCTGGTTAAAAGTTATAAAGGCTATAAAAGGTCTTGCAGTAATTTAAGAAGATCTAATAGAAATTCATGAATGACAAGTTACTAAAAAAAAATATTTACTGAGGAATGTCATAGAAAGAGACTAGCTCCTATAAAAAAGGCCCCTTGATTCCCATCATTTAGACTTCAGAGGGGAAAAATGAGCAGGGGGCGGGGGAGGGGTGTAGCAGCAATTCTTTCATGCTTATGAAGAAATATAGAGCATTACTATATAGGAGTGTGCTTGGGGAGCACAAAAGATGTTCTCAGCTTTTTCAAATGCATTTTGGTAGATATATAGGAACTATAGGTTAAGATACCAGAGTGGTTTAAAAAGCTTTGAGGAAGATTTAAAAATACAGTGACCAGAAGGATTGACAGTGAAAGACATTTTTCCAGCATTGTCACTTAACTAAGGGAAAGTGAAGAAGAGAACACTTC
Source organism: Myotis brandtii (assembly GCF_000412655.1). Taxonomy (NCBI): domain Eukaryota; kingdom Metazoa; phylum Chordata; class Mammalia; order Chiroptera; family Vespertilionidae; genus Myotis; species Myotis brandtii. The sequence continues at coordinate 2,883,696 of NW_005371287.1, forward strand.
AGTTCTGAGATAATAATTCAAATTTTACTTTCTGAGAACTAACAGATAATTCTGTTATAGACTTTTTTCTTTTTGCCTACATTATTTATACCAGTTGTGTTTAAGTAGCCATTGTTACAGCTTTGTAGTCTTTTGCTCACCTATATATATAAAAGCCTAAGCGACTGTTCAACCGTTTGACCAGTAGCTATGACACACACTGACCACCAGGGGGCAGACACTCAATGCACAGGCATGGAAACATGGAACTGACCGATGAATCTGTTCCATGAGGTAAGGGGGAAGGTGGGAAGAGATTAACCAAAGCTCTTATATGCATACTAGAGGCCCAGTGCACGGATTCATTCAATGGTGGGGTCCCTCGTCTTGGCCCACGGGCATTGGGCTGAAACTGGCAGTCCGACATCCCCCAAGGGGTCCCAGATTGCAAGAGGGCACAGGCCAGGCCTAGTATTATAAAAGAACAGCCAAAATAAATCTTAGGTAGACATGGCTGATACCTGTTCAATTACCTGTGCTAGTTCTGTACCATAACCACGGATGTTCATTCTTTAAACCAGGTTTATTTCTGACAAAATAAACTAAAGTAATATGAATAATTAAGTTTTATGTGTAATTAATGTTACATTAAACATATTATTTGGGGTCTACTTAAAAGCACAGTTAAAAAGCAACTTTTGTCTTGCTTAAGGGATCCAACCTGTGGAAATGTTAATACATTATAGAATCAGTTCTGGGCTTATTTTTTCCCAGGCATGGCTGCCCCAATGAAATATAACATATGTATAGTCATTTTGTGTAATCTAGCATTAGAATCATGATAGGAAGGATTGAACTTTAGGGCTGGAAGGGCCAGAAGAGATATACATTGTCTGAGATCACATGATTCATTCCTAGGCATTCTGAAGGAAACCAGAAAATGTAAATCTCTCCTTAAAAAGCTATACTGAAGTCATATTTGATGTTCAGGTACTCATAAATTTGAGGAACATTGCTTTTTATTCAACCCATGAACTATATTCTGTTTGGTCATATAATATTTAGGCAAGAAGTAACCCGTCTAAAGACTTCTAGTTTATTTTCCAACCCTTTATAGATAAGACCACATTTTTAAAATAGTTTTTTAATTTGAAAAGTAATGCATGCATATGGTTATCTATCTATATAAAAGCCTAAGCGACCGTTATGACCGGCCAACCAGCGGGTAACTGTGGAATGCACTGACCACCAGGGGGCAGATGCTCAACACAGGAGCTGCCCCCTGGTGGTCAGTGCACTCCCACAGCCAACCTCTAGCAGCCGGTCAACCTCCCATGGCCCCTTCCTACCCCACCTCCCCGCCTGGCTGGCCAATCGCTTGCCAGGCCGAGGGACCCCACCCATGCACCAATTCGTGCACCGGGTCTCTAGTTTAATATAATAAAAAACACAAAGGAATATACTTTGAAGAGTAATTCTTATAACTCATCTCCAGTCATTCCTAATATGTAATCTCTTTTATACCTGTTTTCATTTTAAAACTTAGAGACTTTTTGGTCAATACATATATATTTTTTTTTCTCCCATTGATTTTAGAGAGGGAGAGAGAAACATTGATTTGTTATTCCACTTATTTATGCATTCATTGGTTGATTCTTGTATGTGCCCTGACCAGGGATCGAACCCACAACCTTGACATATGGGAAGAAACCAACTGCTTTATCCGGCCAGGACCAGTATGTATAGATCTATACCATTTTTATTTGCTGCACCATCTATTCCATTGTTTGAATATATCAAAGATGTATCGTTTATTCATGGACATTTGTTTTTCCCCACTGTCTTACTATTATAAATACTAGAGGCCCGTTGCACGAAGAGATTCATGCAATAGGCCTTCCCTTCCCCTGGCTGCCGGCACCGGTTTTCCTCCGGGGCCCAGGCCTTCGCTCTGGCCTGGAGCCTTCCGTCTTTGCGGCTCTGGCCCGGAGCCTTCTGTCTTTGCTGGGTTTTGCGCCTACGTATGCAAATTAGCTGCCATCTTTGTTGGGTTAATTTGCATACTCTCCTGATTGGCTGGTGTGCATAGCGGAGAGACGGTCAATTTACATGTTTGTCTATTATTAGGTAAGATGCTTCAGTTGCCCTGGTCAGGTGGCTCAGTCAGCTGGTCATGGGTTCAATTCCTGGTCAGGGCACATATCTAGGTGGCGGTTCGATCCTTGGTTAGGCACACGTGGGAGGCAACTGATCAGTGTTTCTCCTTTCTTTCTTTAAAATCAGTAAAAACATCCTTGGGTAAGGATTTAAAAAAAAATGCCACAGTGACTATCTTTGTACATACATCTGCACACACCTAAGTGCATCTTAAAATAAATTCCTAGGATAGCTATGTAAGTCAGAAGATACTGGCATTTAAAATTTGACAGCTAGAGTCAGGGTCACATATAATAAAATAAGATCAGTTATGATAATTGTCCTCCGGAGAGAAGAATTGCGTAATTTCCTTCAATAATAAGCCATTCCAGTAAACAGCTTGCTTCACAAATAAAAGGAAAGCAAAACTATTAAAAAGAACTCCCCCTCAAACTTCGTTGTTGTTTTTTTAATTTTTATGTGTTCTGATGGTTAATATTTGTCTTGTTTCTGTTCATAATAATGCCTTAGAAAATGTATGTGCCTCACTCTTTTTCCAGAAGTAAGTGCAATTTTTCACATTAGCAAAGGGATGAAATCTTAACTCTGCATCTATGCTATAGTGTGCATTCTAACCAGTGGGGCTTCTTGTTGTGAAATAGACAATGTTAGCACTGAGCCACCATTAACTACCTAATTCTGTGCATTCAAATCTGAATGTTTTTCTTTGTATGTTGAGATATCAGCAAATATTTGTGCAAGTTCTTCATAAAAATGAGTGCACAAAATAATACTTAGATTAAAGGAACAGACAATATAGTATTTTTATTTAGAATGGTTTTGCATTATGGAGATAGCCTTTTGACTTAATTTTTGTTGTTGTTGTTATCCAACCTTGTGTTTTTGGAATGAAGTTCATTATTGAGAGGATGATAATCTGGATTATATGTATGTATGTATGTATGTATGTATGTATAGTCAGACTGAATCATTGCAAATGCTGCATAACATTTTTATCAAATAATAACAAAGGGCAAGAAAAATAGATATAGATATTTAATAAGGAAAAACTGGCCTATAGAAAATACCAAAGAGGTTATTACAATAGCAGAATTTAAGCCAATTTTGTTTTTCAAATTTCATGGACATAGAAAAGAGTTTAACAATAGTTTTATTTGGATCGTGTAAGTATGGGTGATTTAAAAATTTGTTTTTTAAAGTTGTTTATGTTTCCACAATATACACGTGAGACCTTGTAATTAAAAAGCCCATCAGTGCTCTTTGAAAAGATAATTCCATATTCCTCCAGTTCCCATTTTCTGTCTTCAGTGTTTTCCTTCATTAACCTCTTATTTTTTTTTCTTTGGTTTATTTGCTTTGTTTGCATGGTTCCTTGCTTATGTTTTTTTGTTTTTCCTGATCATGATAGAGGCTGGTGTGAAAAATCAAGGAATGAATTTTCAATAAGATAAATATGATTTACAGCACCTCTGTTTTTCTACCTGTCTTGCATTTGTTAGTTCTTGTTATTAGGTGGAACAAAGCCAATTATCACCATTACGCTTTGGGGGGTAATATTTTATTTTCTAAATTTCATACAATGTTAAGGTAAACAATTGAAAAATGTTATTCTCAGCTGCTGCTAAAGAAGACGTAGAAAAGAAGAGGGAAGAGGAGAGACCAAGATGGCGGCATAGGTAAACACCGCAGACTGCTGCCGCAAACAACCACTTCAAAAATACAACTAAAAGACGGAACGGACATCACCCAGAACCGCAGGAAGGCTGGCTGAGGAGAGACTCTTCAACTAGAAGGAAAAATAACAGCACACCGAGGCTCAGAGGAGGCGCAGTGTGGAAAAAACTCAGGTGCGGAGGTGCGCGCGCAAAGCGGGCTGGTGGCTGAGAGCGCGGTTGTCGTTTTCGGTCAGGGGGGAGTCTCAGACTCTGAGCTCCAGATACGGGCGAATCGCTGGGGACTCGGACCCAAACGGGAGAAGCGGGAGTGTCTGGCATCAGTTGGAAGGCAGCTTTCCCTCCGAGGTTTGCAGCGGTTCCGGGGGTTCTGAGAAGCAGAGCCTCTGGGAACGGGACTGAGAGGGGCCATAACCGCTCCCTCCGCCCGCCCGCCCTGTTGAGCCCGCCCCGCCCAAGCCCTGCGCAGAGCCATTTGCCAGATCGCCTCAGGCAAAGGCTAGATTAGCACCTCCCCAGAGGACAGAAGTTTTCCGCGGCAGACACAGCTGATTCACACAGCCAGTCGGCCTGGTGGTCAAATCCCTCTAGTATTAACTACAACAATCAAGGCTCAACTAGAACAAGACTGCGCACAAAGACCACTAGGGGGTGCACCAAGAAAGCATAAAAAATGCGGAGACAAAAAAACATGACAGAAATGGAGGATATAGAGCTAAAAAACGCAATTTTGAGGGCTTGCAATAAACTTCTGGAGAGCCTCACGAAAACTAATGAGACCCTCGATGCTATGATAAAGAAACTAGAAATTAAGCATACACGCTCTGAAATAAAGAATATTACACCCAATAGCAGACCAGAGGAGCGCAAGAATCAAGCCAAAGATTTGAAATGCGAAGAAGCAAAAAACACCCAACCGGAAAAGCAAAATGAAAAAAGAATCCGAAAATACGAAGATAGTGTAAGGAGCCTCTGGGACAGCTTCAAGCGTACCAACATCAGAATAATAGGGGTGCCAGAAGATGAGAGACAGCAAGATATTGAAAACCTATTTGAAGAAATAATGGCAGAAAACTTCCCCCACCTGGTGAAAGAAATGGACTTACAGGTCCAAGAAGCGCAGAGAACCCCAAACAAAAGGAATCCAAAGAGGACCACACCAAGACACATCATAATTAAAATGCCAAGAGCAAAAGACAAAGAGAGAATCTTAAAAGCAGCAAGAGAAAGAAACTCAGTTACCTACAAGGGAATACCCATACGACTGTCAGCTGATTTCTCAACAGAAACTTTGCAGGCCAGAAGGGAATGGCAAGAAATATTCAAAGTGCTGAATACCAAGAACCTACAACCAAGAATACTTTATCCAGCAAAGCTATCATTCAGAATTGAAGGTCAGATAAAGAGCTTCACAGATAAGGAAAAGCTAAAGGAGTTCATCACCACTAAACCAGTATTATACGAAATGCTGAAAGGTATCCTTTAAGAAGAGGAAGAAGAAAAAGGTAAAGATACAAATTGTGAACAACAAACATGCATCTATCAACAAGTGAATCTAAGAACCAAGTGAATAAATAATCTGATGTACAGAATGAACTGGTGATTATAATGAATCAGGGACATAGAAAGGGAATGGACTGACTATTCTTGGGGGGGAAAGGGGAATGGGAGATGCGGGAAGAAACTGGACAAAAATCGTGCACCTATGGATGAGGACAGTGGGTGGGGAGTGAGGGCGGAGGGTGGGGCGGGAACTGGGAGGAGGGGAGTTATGAGGGGGAAAAAAAGAGGAACAAATGTAACCTGAACAAAAAAGATTTAATTAAAAAAAAAAAAAAAAACTGTGCAAAAAAAAAAAGAAAAGAAGAGGGAAGAATGAGGAAGGACAAAGGCGACCATTAATATTTGAGTTATGTTAAATTTAAAAATAACTGCTTTTAAGTACTGTAAAGAAACCCAGATTTGGTGACATGTAAATTACTTATCATCCATTCGTTGCATCAGCATTTTGTAACCAGTATGTCATTTATCACCATTTTTAATGGCTTAGGTATTCTTGGTTGATTCCAAAAAGCTGACTAGTGAAAGAAATAAGTAGAATCCTCTATTTATGAATTATTCTTATGTAGGTCATAATATATTGCTTGAATTCCTGTTCTAAGCTTCTGTGTTTATTAACAATTTTTGAAAAGTGTGTTTCTAATAACAGCCGATAATAACCAGAATGGGAGTGAGTGACTTGTGGCAAATTTTGGAGCCCGTTAAGCAACACATCCACTTGAGTAGTCTTGGTGGGAAAACCATTGCAGTTGATCTGAGCCTCTGGGTATGTGAATCACAGACAGTCAAAAAAATGATTGGAACTGTCACGAAGCCCCACCTCAGGTACAGTAAAGTTCTTAGAATATAAATGTATGATTACATAAATAGTTGATGTCTTGGTTTTGAGATTTTAAAAGATATTAATGTGTCTAGATCTGCCATCTCTGTATTGATGACTCACAAATTTGTACCTCTTACCTTCTGAACTCCAGACTCACATGCTTAGTTGCCTATTTAACATATCTACTTGGATGTTGCCATGACTGTAAGCCAGAAATTTGGGAGCCATTCTCTCCCTGTTTTACCTGGCCCAATGTCCAGTTCCTCAGAAGTCTTGCCAGTTCTACTTTCAAAAGAAACTTTTGTGTTTGTTCATAAACGTTACTTGATGTCCAGAGGCACCACCTCAGTGTATGCCAACATCATCTCTCATCTATACTGCTGAATGACTTCTTCACCGGCTTCCCTCCCTCAGTTCTTAGCCTCCTCTTCCTCATCCTCCTCTCCAGACCATTTTCCATATAGCAATTAAAATAATCATAAATCTCCCTTGCTTAAAAACATTCAAAAAACAAACAAAAAAACATTCAGTAGTTTCTCAGTCCCGTGAAAATAAAATAAATGTTATTGCATATAACCTTTTCGGTACTAGTCTAATGTTCTTGCCATTAACGTCATGCTGCTATGTTGACTTTTGCTATCAATATATGAGGATTAATATATGACTAATTTTTGTATTTCAGGAACTTGTTTTTTCGTATCTCACATTTAACACTAATGGATGTAAAACTGGTATTTGTTATGGAAGGGGAACCCCCAAAGCTGAAAGCTGATGTCATAAACAAGAGGAATCAAATTCGGTATGGGCCTTCTGCAAAAACATGGTCTCAGAAAACAGGGAGATCACATTTTAAATCAGTGTTAAGAGAGGTGAGCATTTGGATCTGATTTAATAATTCTTATTGTGTTGTATATAGAAGGCCAGTGTGGGTGGAGAAGAGTTTATATTTTGGAGTGAAACTGACCTAAGTTCAAGGCCTGGCTCTCGCATCTTGAAACTCTAAGGTGTTCTGCACGTTTTTAATTTATTTAAAATAAAAATTTCCTATTCTGTGAATGAGAATAGTAATACTTTGCAGGGATGTGCTGAAAATGAGAGAAAATCTACAAATATCTAATATCTAATCAACTAGTACTTAGTAGAGACTTGATACATGTTACCTTTTATGACATCTTTACCACTTAAAGGATTCCCAGAACAGAGATCTCATTAATTCATACTTCACTCATTCAGAATTGATAATAGTTCATGCATTGAGCATGCATATTTGACTTTCATTAGGGCTTTGTAATTTTTAAAAGTACTTATTATTATATTTTAATATATTTACATATTACTTATAAAATATTATATATTTTTATA
>NW_005371287.1:2891291-2893550 GCF_000412655.1 Myotis brandtii
TTATATATTTTTATAAAAGTTAAAAAATTATCCATAAAATAAAATATATTATTAAAACAATAGGAAGCTACTATTATTTTGTCTTTTTTCAAATGTATATATTTTTAAAACTTGCCATAATAGTGCATAAATAATTTTTATCTTGGACTTTTCACTTAATATGTCATATCCATATTTCCCTGTTGTTATAATGGTTGTGCAACATTTATGAGGCTATGAAATCATTACCCAGGATTGTATATATTGTTTATTTTTCAGCTCTCCCATTATATGTGAAATTATGATGAACATTTTTTGTGTACGTAGTTTTTTCTTGTGATTTGGGATTTTTAAGATAAAATTACCCAAAGTGAGATGGATAGACCAAAGCTTAGGTATGATTTTATAGCTACTACCAATTACTTTCCACCAGTATAGATATGAGATAAGCAATTTCAGTGCACCCACAAGAACACTGAGGATAGGAGATTTATCTTTGTATTACTTAGTATTCAAAATCAAAGATGTTTCTTTGTTTATGTAATACATATAAATACATATTTAATATGTATTGGTCTTTTAATGGTGAGGTTAAACATTTAACCTAGTTTTAGTCCCTCTGTGGATAATGGTCTTTGCCCCACTAATCTCTTGAAGTTTTAATTTTTTTGTTGTTTAAGTTCTTTATATATTAAGGATATAAACTTGTTATATTTGCTTTTAATTCATATTCCTGTTTTTCTTTTTAAGTTTGGTTAAAAATTTTATTTCTTTAAAAGGTATTGCATAAGTTAATAATCATTTTCTCCTGAAATTCTGTTTTTATTCTTAGGTGATATTTAAAAAAATAGTTTTTAATTAGTGGCTATTCCACCTTAATGACTATCAATAGTTGAAGAAAATATATGTACTGGATTCTAATTATTTCCTCCATAAACAATTACTGGAAATAACCATGGTACACATACTTAGAGCATTAAATACCCAGAATAAAGCAAAAAGATGTCCATCTCTCTCTTTTTTTTTTTTTTTTGAGAAAATTGCTCCATTCTTATTTCTTTATTACAGTAATTGGTGTTCTTAGACATTTTGCTCAGTGTTACCTGCCCATTATTTTTATATTTCTATACCCTCAGTTACTAGGCCCTACTTCCTCCTACTTCACTGCCAACTTTTAGTTATAAGCATGAAAGGCACAAATTAGTCTTCTTCCAACACCACATCCATCCTCAATGTGACAGGGACTTAGGGTAGGAAAATTTACAACCAGCCTCATCACAAATTCTCTGCTGGTTTTTGAAGAGCTGAAATGACAAATGGCACTGGAATCTAAGATAAATTTCAAACTCTTGTTTATACTGAAAGGATATTTCTTATCTAGAGGAAGGTCGAAGCAACTATAGTGTTGCCATAAAATAATACCTGTAACAAAACTTGTCTTCTGAAAAGTACCCTTCTTATCAACATAGTACTTTGTATTTTTGGACCTTGTCCACATTGGGCAACATCTGGCAGAGGTTTTTCTTATGTAATATGGCATGTAAGCAATTGATCAGTTAAAGCAAAAGAGACGATATTTACTCTGTCGGTCTCTCCAAACTACAATGCCCTTGTTTCTTCACCTTACCCAGTATTCCCCAATAATAGAATTTGAGAATTATACATGACAAGAAAGAATACACTGGGATATAAGACTATACTCTCTGCTGCTCAGTTGGGTTAAATTCATAATCCAAAGAAAACTCGGGATTATTTATGCATCCGCAAACCGATAGGAACATTCTGCACAGACATTTGACTTCCTAGGAACACATCAACAGCTGACCCCTCTGTGGTTTCCCACCATTTGTTTCATTATAGGGAAGAGATGATAAAAGGAAAAGAAGACAACTTTAAAGCCTCAAGCCAAATTGCATAATCACCTCATATTACATTATCAACATCATGGGAGAATTTTTGTAATTTTACAGACGTAAATATTAATGTGATTAATTATTAATCATTTAAAAGATACTTCCAGAATCTTGAGATACTATTAAGCAAGTATTATAATTTGTAAGACACGTAAATGGCACTGTTAATATCTATAATAATCCTATATAATAAAGAGGTAATATGCAAATTGACCCTCATGCCATCACAAGGTGGCCGCCCCCATGTGGTCAAAGATGGCCACCACAAGATGGCTGGCAGGGGAGGGCAGTTGGGGGCGACTGGGCCTGCAGGGGAGGGCAGTTGGGGGCGACCGGGCCTGCAGGGGAGGGCAGTTGGGGGCGACCG
>NW_005371287.1:2893801-2897161 GCF_000412655.1 Myotis brandtii
ATTTCGTGCACCGGGCCTCTAGTCTATAATAATAAAAGCATAATGTGCTAATTAGACCAGACAGCTGAACAACCTTCCAGATGACCTTCCAGACGAAGTCAGGGCTGCGAGGACTGAGGCAAGCCACTGCGGCTGTGAGGGCTGCGCCCCTTGCTCAAATTTTGTGCATCAGGCCTCTAGTTTGTAATATAGGAAAGTAAGTGAAAAAAATTAGCAATAACAATGTTCTTAGATTTCTTGCATCTGCTTTTTCTTTTCAGTGTCTTGAATTGCTGGAATGCTTAGGAATTCCCTGGGTCCAAGCTGCTGGGGAAGCAGAAGCCATGTGCGCTTACCTCGATGCCAGTGGTTATGTGGACGGCTGCCTCACCAATGATGGGGATGCTTTCCTTTATGGGGCCCGGACTGTTTATAGGAATTTCACTATGAATACCAAGGTATTTTTTTCTTTCTCTTTGTCAGCATTTGTTTTGCAAACTAAATTTTTAAAGGGATTACTAAATCATTAAATGGAAAAAATGCTTATTACTGTTATTAAATATCATTGCCACATAGTTCATTCTCTTTGAAATGTAGATTTCTCTCCCAAGGGTTTGACTTGTTTCACATACTTTAATTCTAAATTAGTTTTAAAAGTATATTATAAAATTGCATATGAAATTTATTGCTTTTACCCAGAATTTCTACTTTTAGTAATGTATCCTCAAAAACGCCTCCAAATATGCATGGAGAGGTATGCAAGGATATTATTTCCAGCATTGTCAGTAATTACAAAAATTTGATAAGCAACCCAAATGTCTATGAGAGGGAATAGTTAAATATAGCCATGGTTCTCAGCCTGGGAGATACTGCTAGGAGACATTTTGGTTGTAACTATTCAAGGTTGGGAAAGGGAGACTATAGACATTCGGTGGATTGGAGCCAGGAAAGCTAAATCTCTTGCCAGACAATTCTGTTATCTCTCTGAAAATGCTTATAGTATCCCCATTGAGAAACACTGCTTCAGAATTGATATAATGTAAGAGTAAGCAATTATTAAAACGGTATGTGGTATTAATATTAAAGATACATAGGTATATTAGCGGGTAAGAAATGTTGCAAAATATTTCTTTTATATAATCCTGTTTTTCCTTAAAATATGCTTAGTAACAAATATTTGAATATGTGTGTAAAAGAAAAGGTATTTTGGAAGAATATGTACCACACTGTTAATAATGTTAACTTTAGAAATTGCAATTACAGGGAATGTTTTCTTTCAGTAATATACATTGTAAAGTGCTTAATTTTGTAAGATGAAAATCTACTTTTGTATACAGAAAGCAATAAAGAGGGAAAAAATGAATACTGAAATGTTTAGCCATTTTTGAAACTATGACTTTATTTCCAGATATTAAAGTGTTAGATTCTACGAAGATTCTGGTTATTAGGATAATTTTCCTATTTAAACATCTGGGAATAATTAAATATTTAGAGACACCTTTGACACATTTTTGTAATGCTGTTTAATGTATAAACATTTACATTTTGAAGATTAAACAAATTTGTGCTTTCTTTTAGGACCCCCATGTTGACTGTTATACAATGTCATCTATCAAGAGTAACCTAGGTTTGGATAGAGATGCTCTAGTTGGACTGGCAATACTGCTTGGCTGTGATTATCTTCCAAAGGTACACTGAAATTCACTATTCATAGTGTGGGGGTTTTTTTTTATTCCTTATGATTTACATAAATATTAATACAGTATTGTTATATGATTAAGAATCTAATTTAGAGTATAATTTTAGGCATAATAAAATATTCAATAAGTAAAATAATCAGCATTTCAAATGGCATTAAAAAGCTGGTTCATTGTGACACTGAAACTTCTAAATAAGAATAGAATAATAATTATTATCACAGTTTGAATCTCATAAACCATTACTCTAGCTTAAGAATTCACATTCAAGTTTCAACTACCCTTTTAAAGAAATAAAGGAATTATTCTTTTCTTGTGTCATGCTAATGTTAGTTTCTATCACTATTTTATCTATTTTTTGGTTTTCAGTCTTTAGCTTTCCAGCTGTGCAGACTCTTGGTGTTATTATTATTGTTGCTAGGCTACATGATTATTGGGATAAGCCATCATACTTTTGTGCCGCATTCAATGTTGTTCAGAAAACCTTTGATTTATATCTTATAAATTTATATCGTAACAAATAGGTATATTAAGTGAGTGATTAAGAATTATGAGGATAACCCCATTCTTAAATACTATATTTAAAAATACAAAATTACTTGTATTATAGCTTTTATTATGTAGTCCCATTATTATGTCCCTACTGATCATCTCTTCTTACCGAATCCCTCATTATACTATACTGTATACTCTATCCCCAAGAGACATCTAGAGAAGGAGGACATATAATTTTTTTAGCCAGAGTTTAGGAGATAGGAAAAATAGCAGGGAAGTCAAATTATTAACTCTAATTTCTAATTTATGTCATCAGTGACCAGATGGTGAAATCAACTTTTTTTTTAAATTAATAAGTAAAGGAAGAAGGAGGAATGAAACTTTTAAATAACACACAAAAAAATTATTTTATTATAATTGTAATTCTGAAATAGAAAATTTCTATTTCCCTTATGTAATTATTAAATCTTAAAGACTAGAAGCAATCCAATGTTGAATGTAAGAAACCAACTTTATCTACAGTGGTGTTACATTATGCATTAGCCTTAGCTATTTTGAACATTTGTATTCTTCGTAACCCAAACTGCCATCTATTTATATTGTTCTTAAAGTTAAAGATTGTTAAGACTATATACTAATACTAGAGGGGTCCCTCCTGCCATTGCTGCTGCACTCACCATCACCAGTGGTGAGCCTGGCTCAGGGCTTCTGGCTGAGTGCACTGACCACTAGGGGACAGCTCCTGCATGGCCAGTGCACCTCATAGTGACTGGTGGTTCTGCTGTTTGGTCGATTTGCATATTGGCCTTTTATAATATAGGAGGACTAGAGGCCCAGTGCACGACATTCGTGAACTGAGGGGGAAGAGGGTCCCTCAGCCCGTCCTGCGCCCTCTCACAGTCCAGGACCCCTTGGGGGATGTCCGCCTGCCGGCTTAGGCCCGCTCCCTGCTGACAGTCAGATATTCCCCCAGGGGTCCTTATCGCTGCACTTGCCAGCCATGAGTCTGGCTTCTGGTTGAAAGGTGCTCCCCCTGTGGGAGCGCACTAACCACCAGGGCACAGCTCTTGCGTTGAGCGTCTGCACCTAGTGGTCAGTGCATGTTATAGCGACTGGTTGTTCTGCTGTTTGGTCGATTTGCATATTAGCCTTTTATTATATAGGACTAGAGGCCCGGTGCACAAAAATT
>NW_005371287.1:2898603-2899724 GCF_000412655.1 Myotis brandtii
GGCCGCCATCTTGGCTGACAGTTAATTTGCATAAGGATATGCTGATTAGCCAATGGGAAGGGTAGCGGTCGTACGCTAATTACCATGTTTCTCTTTTATTAGTGTAGATGATTTGTCTTCAAAAAATTTAAGATGTCGCTAAGTGCCGATACAAGAAGGGTGATACACAAAATATTTGGCAACTGGTATGCTGAGGGCATAGGCTTGTGGTTGCCATCTGTTGTGCCATGTGCTACCATTTTAGTAGCAGGATCCTGGTGGGTTGGGAAGGGTATTCAGGTTAGAGGGTTTGCCAGCAGGCACTCAGGATGCTTGAGGAGTATTGTAAAACTGGTATATCTATTCTAGTGTATGTTGGCTAACCAACAGCCTTGCTTATAAAGACATATTCATAAACTTGTGTAGGAACTGGAAGCCTCAACTTAAATCAGAAATTGTCATGTGAATTTATGCTTAATGGGTATTAGCTTATTTTAATTTTCTTAACTTAGAACTCTTTTTTGTTCTCTTTTGACATCTGGGTCTTTAAATATTAAATTTCATATCATTAAATGACCATGCTTTTTCCCGATTATAAATATAACATAAAGTTAGCTCAAATAAAAATATTATCCAAATAATTAACAAAGAAAGCTATCGCCCTCTAAAATTCTGTTCTTCCTTCCCCTAAAACAAACACTATCAGTGGTTTGGTATGTAATCCTCTGACCTTCTTCCTTTGAATAGATTAACAATATAATTGTTACTTCACTTACATATCTAGATCACACCATAGGCTATTCTGTGGTTTTCATCTTACACACAGCAATGTATTTTGCACATCTTTTTCCATCATTATATAGTTACCACATTCTTTCAGCTGCATGATCAACTTTTGAGTGGACTTATGTACTTTATTCATTTTCTAATGATTAATATTTGAATTTCTTTCCCCCTTTCTGAAAGGGCGTCCCTGGAGTTGGAAAAGAGCAAGCATTAAAACTTATACAGATTTTGAAAGGGCAAAGTTTACTTCAGAGGTAACTAAAAATTAAGTTTTCTTGTGACATCAGACTTTTATTCTTGTTGAATTTTATAGTGAATGCTAGAGGCCCAGTGCATGACATTCGTGCACTGGCGGG
>NW_005371287.1:2899741-2904148 GCF_000412655.1 Myotis brandtii
GGCGTGGGGATGGGGAGTCCCTCAGCCCAGCCTGTGCCCTCTCATAGTCCAGGACCCCTCGCGGTATGTCCGCCTAGGAGTCCTTGGCACTGCCGCAGAGGCAGGAAAATCACTTATTTTTATTCTGAAATTTTTCAAAGAAAGGGTTGGCAAAAGTAGGTTTACAGTTGTTTATATGGAAAATAATACAATAGTTAATAAATAATAATGCAAGAATAAATTCCTGTGTTTCACATATAACTATAAACCCACCCTTGTATACCCTAAGCCATACTATATATTTTTTTCAATATTACTAGCTCACTGTAAACACAAGTAGATGTCAAATGTGTTTATTTATAACCATGGGCATTTGCTATGGGCTATTTTAGACTGTTTTACTACCAAGTAAAGATAACGTAACATTAAAATAATTTTATCCTTAAAATCATTTTTTATATAAAATACTTTGATATTGAATTTATTTTTATAAATGAAATGCCTAACCTGTTACAAATATTTAATAAGTAACACTTGATCAAAACTTTTACTTGACTTCCTTTGTTCTATAACCATACATTTAAGAATATATGTATTCAAATTAATTTAGACTGAACAATTTAAGGGTTCGAACCAGTTAAGGAATATATTGAAATTTACAAACTATGCTATTTAGTTTTACAAGCATGTGAACTAGATTTACTTGATGAAAGCAGTGGTTTATAAAAATTAATATCAAGGGTGATAAAATAGAGTGAATAAAGGAAAGAATGAGAACACTGGAGACTTAAACCAGTCTTGGCCTCCAGTTAGGTTTGAGATGGTGAGAGCATGAAAGGAAACAGAAGTTGTAGAAATCAAGAAGGAATGATGATGAAAACAATTTCAAATTACTGTGCTTTTTCCTACAATACTTCTCTTTCAGCTGAAAAGCTATTGATAGATCTAAGCCTTCAATAAATTCATTATTGAGATCAGTGATTACTTTGCCAAAGCAGGAAAAAAGGGTATTCTTTGGCATGGAGGTGAGTTAAGGAATTATTTGGGAATTGTGAAAACTAATACAAAAAGGGAAAAACAAGCAAATGTGGCCTTTGGCCAGCTACAAGGCATTCTTATTGAAACAGTTTCAGCAAATTTGTACTTTTGGCAACATTTTATTAAATGTTGGTCTTGATATTTGAAAGTAATGAAATTGCATTTTTTGTTATAGTTATGTTTTAATTTTGATTAGCTTAGACTGACTTCCCCTGTTTATTTTTAACATTTGAATCTCTATTATTTATCCAGCAGCCAGCATCAAGTAATGCTAATTTTTATTAAGCGTGTAGTCGGTCTTTGTAGTATGTGAGTTAGAAGTTCCAAAAGCTAAATAATAATTCTTAGTGCCAGTTACTAGATTGCAAACTGAAGGTATAATTTAGTTTTTTATTAGAACTTTAATTTCTGTAAGTAGAGGAACAATTCAGAACTTATATTTTATGGTAATGTTTATCCTCTTCGTGGTTTTAAGTTGACATGAGACTTGTATTGAAAAATTAACTATTATGCCCTAGCCGGTTTGGCTCAGTGGGTAGAGTGTTGGCCTGTGGATTGAAGGGTCCCAGGTTTGGTTCCAGTCAAGGGCACATGCCTAGGTTGTGGGCTTACTCCCCAGTGGGGGGTGTGCAGGGGGCAGCTAATCAATGATTCCCTCTCATCATTGATGTTTGTATCTCTCTCTCCCTCTCCCTTCCTCTCTGAAATCAATAAAAAGTATTTTTTTAAAAAAACTATTATTTAGTAGACCTTTTAACAGTAATATACATTTTCTTAAAATCTTTCATTAAACAAGTAATGTTTTTGCTGTTTGGATAAGAGAATAAGAAAATGACAATTTCAGATGATCTGGATTTTTTAAACAGTTCTTACCCAGAAACTCCATGTTTTATTTAGTGTTATAGTTTGCCCTTAACCCTTATTTTGATATACAGAAGTGTCAATGTACATGATTCTCTTTGTTTTATACTCTGGCACTTAGAAAAGATATAAAAAACAAATTTATATGAATCATTCTCCCTACATGTATGCTTAAGTGAAGATTCTTTTTTTTAAAAAAAAAGGGTGAATGAATATATCAATATACACACACACATTCTTTCTCTCTTTCCCTCTCCCCTCCTCTGACACTCTTTCTCCTCTCCTGTTGGAATTCTGCTGTCTTTGGGGAACACATCTAAAAATTGAGGTATGTTGATTGAGGGAGGGTTTTTTTAATTTGGACAGTAACTTTATCTACCACCAAAGGGAAAATAAGTTGGTAGGTTGGAAGGGAACAGAATAACCTGATATTTGAGAACATGGCACTTTGGTGACCTTGGGGGTGTTTTTGTGTGTGTTTGTTTTTCTTTTTAAAGCCATTTTCTTTTAAAGGTTTATTCAGTGGAGTGAAGAAAAACCTTGTAACTCTAATCAACAACCACTAGTTATTAAAAAGCTGGCTCATTGCTCTGTGTGTTCCCATCCAGGTAAGCAGACATAGGGAATAATATCTTGGAGTATTAGTGTCAGATACCCACATTTTCACCCCTGTTCTTATAGGTACATTTTATATTATCTTTCCTGCTAGATTGGGAATCCTCAGAGTCAGGAGTTGTCATATATACATAATAGGCACTTAGTAAATGTTAGTTGAATGACATGAAGTGACATAAATGATAAATATAGAACAAGTACAGTTTCAAACTATGAATCCAAATTACTTAGATCTTAAAATTATGTTTTTAATGTAGAAATCTATTTTAAGGGAAAAAATACACTAATAGTATTGGGGAAAGTGGAATTGAAACTATTTGTTTCTTTAACAATGATTTACACTTAAATATTTAAATGTTTCTTAATTGTTCTATAGTGCGTTTTAATTATGTGAAGATAGTGCCTGGAAACTAATTTCTAAAACATGTTCATTATTTTTGAAAATAGCTTGGTTTCTCTTTATTAGTTTTGGAAGAAAAAAAAAGATGTCACTGATACATAGTAGATTAGAAAGGTCTTCCACTTTCAGCAGAGATTGAGATCATGTTAGCTCATCTTTTAAAAGAAATTCTGCTTTATGCATTTGTCTTTTTTTTAAAATTCTTACCTGAGGGTATGTTTCCATTGATTTTAGAGAGAGAGGAAGAGGGAGAGACAGAAAGAGAGAGTCTTTCTCGATGTGAGAGAGAAGAACATCAATTAGTTGCCTCTCATACCCACCATGACTCGGGGATCAAACCCCCTTTGGTGCAAGGGATGACACTCCAACCAACCAAGGCACACTAGCCACGGCATTTATCTATTTGTCTTACTATGTTTTCATTAACATTATTACATTATAGATGAAATCATGGAAGAAAAAATTTTTTATGGATAAGATTCTCCATTCTATATTTTCTTGATAACTTATAAATGGTAATTTTAGGTCATATGAATTATGTATGCTCTTCCGTATTCTCAAAACAATGTTGAAGATGGTCATGTTTTCCTTTTAAAGGGAACTAGGATCCCACACCTTTGTCACAGTCATAATTTGTTCATGTTCCAAGCATAATTTAAAAATAGTAATACAAGTAACTTAGAGCTAGACACTAAAAGAGGTAATTAATTGCTGTATTCTTTTAATATTTTAATTAAGGACAACAGTTTATGAATTATTCTATAAAGTAAATAATCTTTTTTAATACTAATAATTATAGCCTACTTTTCTTGAATTTAGCTATCAAATTAACCACAAACTTTTTCATTGTTGATTATTATGAATGTATAATTTCAAGTTACAAATGAACACTTTCAGATAATGGAATTTACAGAAACAAAGTGTCATGTGATAGTAATAGCTTAGGATCTACTACACCTTAAAGATTACTATAGTGTGCATTATTCTCTTTAACCTAAATATATTGAAACCCTTCTATAAGCCAGGCACTGTGCTAGGCAGTATTCATTTTTGAAAATGTGGGTAAGTGCAAGAAAAAAAGTATAATAGAAGATAATTCTAAAAAGCAGTGAAAATCATACTTTCTTATACCTCCCTAAAGGTTCACGTAAGGATCATGAACATAATGGATGCAAATTATGTCAAACTGATCGATATTGTGAACCACATGATTATGAATACTGTTGTCCCTGTGAGTGGCACCGAACAGAGCAGGACAGGCAACTGATTACAATAGAGAACAATATTAAGAAGTAAGTTTTGTTTTTAACTCATTCTTTTGTGGCATGACCTATGTACACTAATAAAAGAGAAACATGGTAATTAGCGTACGACCGCTACCCTTCCCATTGGCTAATCAGCATATCCTTATGCAAATTAACTGTCAGCCAAGATGGCGGCCCGGCAGCCATGCACTGAAGCGAACAGGGAGGCTTGCTTGCTCCAGTGACAGCGGACTCCAACGTTCCCCGCCT
>NW_005371287.1:2905994-2911965 GCF_000412655.1 Myotis brandtii
GCCTAAGCCAGCAGGTCATTATCTCCTGAGGGGTCCCAGACTGCGAGAGGGCACAGGACGGGCTGAGGGGCCCCCCCCCCCCCCCAGTGCACAAATTTTTGTGCCCCGGGCCTCTAGTTTTATATAACTGTGGTTGAATTATTTCCATATAGCCTTCCCCCATGTCTAAATTAATAATATTTCACAAAATCCTTTTCTTGAATTTACTAAAAATATAGGCCATTTCAGGAGATGCTAATATAATATTTATTCAAAGTGAAACTTGATGACTGAGATACTATACAGACATTTTTCATTAAATGAGAGATTAGATGAGATATGGTTTTAGTCTGATTGTATTAACAACATGTATATAATCTATTTTCAGAAAAGCTTGCAGTTGTGAAGGATTCCCATTCCATGAGGTAATAACTAATAAATCAAGTGTGTTTATTTCAGAAGTTGTTTTTTTTTAAAGTTTTAAGTCTCAATTCCTATTTTCTTTTCTCTTGTTAGATTATTCAAGAATTCCTTTTGAACAAGGATAAATTGGTAAAGGCAATCAGGTACCAAAGACCTGATTTATTATTGTTTCAGGTATCTGAAAATAAATTCTTTACAGTATGAAGTTGAATAGTAGGAAGATAGAAGGGATAATCACTTTGAATGGTCTGCTATTGGCACCCATGCTTTTTTCAGCATTTATTTCTAGTCTTCATTTCTTTGCTACATAGTAACTGTACTTTGCAGACCATAAGGCAAATTATAATTATGCTGTTTGTTAGAAAACACCTTAAATACCATGTACAGATATATTGTATTCAGCGGTATATTGGGAGAGAGAGGCTGATAACCAAAGAATGTCAGGATCAAGTACTGGTATATTAATTTGCACAGACATTGTGATTTGTAATCAGTTACATAAATTTAAATTTGGATAGTCTATCACTCACTCTGTGACACTGGATATGTGTTATCATCAAAATAGAAATAATATTACCTTACGAAGTCACTATGAGGATTAAATGAGATTATTTATATTAACTCCTAATAGAGTGGCTAGGGAAACAGTGGCTCAGTAAATTATAACTACTACTTGCTTATTCCTATCAACAACAAAAATAATAATGGTAACAAACAATTATTGAACATTTAAAATTTGCTTTTTTAAAAAACACATTACATATAATGTGACTTAATCTTCATAATCTGTGAGCTGGGTTATATTTTACCTGAGGCTGAGAGAAGTTACGTAACTTACCCAACATCTAGGAAATATCATGCTGACATACAAATGGAGAACCCTCACACTTAATTACTATGTACTATTGACTCTTTAGGAGGCTCATTGTTCTGTCAGTGATACTACTTTAATGTTCATTCTGAAGGAAAAAATAATATCATCAGAGTGCTTTGTCTCCAAGAGATAAGAAAACCTTATTTTATTTTTGTTATATTTACAGAGATTTACTCTTGAAAAAATGGATTGGCCCAATCACTATGCATGTGAGAAATTGTTGGTACTTTTGACCCACTATGACATGATAGAAAGAAAACTTGGTAGAAGACACTCTAATCAACTACAGCCAATTCGGTATGAATTGTGTGTGTTTGCATTTGAATGTCTTATGATCTAAAATTTTCTTCTTAATCTATACTAATAATAGAGGAATATGCAAATTGTCCAAGACGCTGTCACAGTAACAGTAACAACCAAACAGCAAGCTGGTAGGCTGCGTGGGACGACAAGGCCAGCAGGGGGGTTAGTGAGGGATGACCAAACAACTGAACAGCAGGCTACGTGGGGCAACCAGCGGGGGAGTAGTTGGGGGTGACCAGGCTAGCAGGGGGGGCAATTGGGGGTGACCAGGCTGGCAGGCAGAGGCAGTTAGGAGTGATTAGGCTGGCGGTGGGGGCAGTTAGGGTTGATCAGGCAGGCAGGCAGGTGAGCAGGTAGGAGCCAGCGGTCCCGGATTGTGAGAGGGATGTCTGACTGCCGGTTTAGGCCCGATCCCTGGGATTGGGCCTAAACTGGCAGTCGGATATCCCCCGAGGGGTCCCGGAATGGAGAGGGTGCAGGCTGGGCTGAGGGGACACACCCCCTGCACCGTGCACAAATTTCGTGCACCGGGCCTCTAGTATCTTTATAAAGATAGAGGAAAGGTCTCCTGGAATAAATAAAAGCTTAATCAGGGGTGGGCGAGCTTCCAGACCATGTGTGTCCACCCTTCTCTGTAGAAGTAAAGATATTTGACTTGCTAAAAAAAAAAAGCTTAGTCAGGGCTTACAGCCAAGATAACATAAAAACTTCACACTCTGACATACTTTCCTGCTTCAAATACATAGTTATAATAGATTAAAAGAAATCAATAGTATAATAAGATATAGCCAGGCTTAACCAGATAACTATTTCAGTGACCAAAAAGGAACAAAAGTGTAAAGTGAATAGAGGGACCTCAGTGAAGGGTATGTCAGTGATCTTTGCACTATTCTTGCAAGCTTTCTAAAGGTTTGAAACTTTCAAAATAAAACGTTTGCAGGAAAGTATCAAAGAAAAAAGATAAACAACAAAGAAAAGACAATGAGATAGCACACATCTTTCGTAATAGTAATAGATGTCAAGAGATGACAGGATAATATTTTAAAACTTTGAGTAAAAATAATTGGCAGCCTAAACATTATTAAAATATTATTCACTGGCTGGTAAGGCCTTTTCAGACATATGAAGACTAAGAGTTTACCATTCACAGGTCCTCATTAAAAGCACTATTAAAGGATGTACTTCATTCAGCAAGAAGAAAACTGAACCCAGAGGGAAAATGTAGATAACAAGAAATAGTGGTCAGCACAAAATTGATAAAACATAGCCAAATTAATAAACTGACTGGAAAAAATATGTATATAAATATCTGCATAATGCTTGATGGTTAAAATATGATCATAAACTTCCGAAGTGTATGTGTAGACATATAAGGGTAACCACTAAAACATTAGAAATCCAGTATCTTCCAAACCAATTCGTAAAATAATACTATCAAACCAAGCCCTGGACTGGTGGTTCACTTGGTTGGAGCACTGTCCCCTACACCAAAAGGTTATGGTTCGATTCTGGGCAGGGCACATACAGGAGGTAACCAATTGGTATTTCTCACATCGATGTTTCTCCCTCTCTCCTTCTCCCTTCTCTTTCTAAAATCAATACACATATCCTCAGGTAAGAATTTAAAAAAAAGCACACACAAAATTGCCAAGCCAAAAAAATATAAGAAGGAGGAAGGGGGAAGTAGTGAAGAAAAAGCTTGGTAACAGAAAACACAAAATAAGAAATAAGAATGAGTGCCACTATGTTAGTAATCACAATAAATGTAAGTAAATTAATCTCATTTATTAAAAGACATTTTATTGGATGAGTATACAAAATTCAGCAATATTCTTATAGGGCATGTACAGAATATACATTAAGTTAGAAAATAAAGAGACTTAAAAGATTTTCCAGGCAAATATTTACCAAAGTGATGTAGAAAAATTAACAGAAACAGAATAGACTTTAAAACAAAAATTATTATGGAAAAGTGGTACACTGAATAATAATGAGAGGAACAATCTACTCATACACTCTAATAATTATAAGCCCTATACCCCTAACAATAAAATCTTTTGTAAAGTTAGTTGAATAACAATGTGGTTATTCCTCACAATATTTTTAATATTATAAAAATAAAATAAGAATCAATGGATATTGAATTATTCAATCTATAAATTGAAAACTTACAAGTTACTCATTCAATTGAACTTCATTAGATGAATTTGTTTTTCAGAATTGTTAAAAACCGGATCAGAAATGGAGTTCATTGCTTTGAAATAGAGTGGGAAAAGCCTGGTATGTATCATTTTAAGCAGTTTAAGCAGCTTTTATAACATTAAACCATATATGTTTAGCAAATATTGTACACATGTGTAAAATATATGTATGTATGTAAAAAATAGAGAAGAAATATGTACCCAGGATTAATTTCAGTTTCCCTGTGCTATTTAAATAGGCTTTGACTAATAGTAAAGATTAAAAACTTCAAATAATTTTATTTTAATGTCTTAAATTGGCATTTCTTTTGTACTTAATGTTTAAAAAATAATATGAAGATAGTTTGGATTGGTATTTTTCAAGAAAATACTGCTACAAATGGTCTGCTCATTGGATTTCACTGTGGGGTACTCTTCCTCTCATTTTCTTACTCTTTAGTTTTCATGGGAATTTTTAGTTGTCTTACTCTTATTTTTGTTATAGACAGAAATACAGTAAATTCGAATTAGCACCAAAACCAAAGGCAAGAAAAGCACAGATTATTTAAATGGAAAATAATCCCAGTTTCATTTCTGTTCGGCATTGAGATTATATTGTGTGATTATGGGTGAATGAGTGAGAGAGTAGATTTATCAATGAAGGTTTAAGTTACAGGTAACTTGAAGAATGAAATTAATAAAGAATTTGATAAACTGTTCTAAGCAATAAGAAGAAGATAGAAAGCTGAAGAATTTTGAAAACTGCTTGGAAGCAGTCCCACAAACCTTAGTCTATTTTCAGGAAGGAAAGTGGCATTAACCCAGTTTGGCCGTGCAGATCTGTCTAGAACTGAGGATTGGATGCCCGCTTTCACTTATCTTTGTGGGAGCTGTCCTTTAAGGGGAAAATGTACCCCAAGCTAGTTTAATTGAGAAACACCTTAAATTCACCGATTTCTATTTCTACTTTATTATACTCATCAACTAATATTTTCATTAGAGTTTGGCCTCTCTTGAGCTATTTTCCCTCATGTAGGATAAATGCAAACATTTACTTATATATCTTATTGTGAATTTACATATAAACCCTCTCGTTTTCATTTATCACTAAGCCTGGGTATATCTTCAAGAGTTGATGACATCTGGAAAATAGTCCAGTATAAACCCCTTATCAGGGGTTACATTTAACATGGTTTTAGTTACCAGCAGTCAGTCACAGTTCAAAAATATTAACTGGGAAATTCCAGAAATAAACAATTCATAAGTTTTAAATTATGTGCCTTTCTGATAAATTCTTGTGATTTCGTGCTCTGTCCTGCCTGAGATATGAAACATCCCTTTGTCTAGCATATTTAGGCTGTATATGCAGCCCACCCATTAGTCACATAGTAGCCATCTCAGTCATCAGATTGACTGTCACAGTATTGCAATGTTTGTGTTCATGTAACCCTTATTTTACTTAATAATGGCTCCAAAGCGCAAGAGTAGTGATGCATTTGGACATACCAAAGAGAAGCTTTAGAGTGCTTCCTTGAGTTGACAGGTGAGTACATTACAATAAGATATTTTGAGAGAGAGACCACATTCACATAACTTTAATGATAATATATTGCTATAATCATTCTATTTTATTATTGTTGCTGTTAATCTCTTACTGTGCCTATTTATAAATTAAACTTTACCATAAGTATATGTGTATAGAAAAAAACATAGTATGTATGGGGTTCGATACTATTGGTGGTTTCAGGTATCCACTGGAGATCTCGGTTTATAACCCCATGGATAAAGGGGACTACTGAAATATTTTTGATGACCCTTTCAATCCTGTTCTTTTCATTAGACACCACTAAAGAAAGTTAATATTGAAGTTTTAGTCAACTGTCTATTCCCATTCTTTATCTGGGTCTTAAACACTTATTATACTAAACTAAACCATTTAACCTTACCTACACAAAGACTTATCCTCTACGCTGCTCCTTCTGCCTCTGAAACAAGAGACTTTAAAGTTCTAATTTAAAAGTAATCTCCTTCTAGAAGAACAAAGTTGGAGGGATCACGATACCAGATATCAAGCTATATTACAAAGCCACTGTTCTCAAAGCTGCCTGGTACTAGCACAAGAACAGACTTATAGACCAATGGAACAGAAGAGAGAACCCAGAAATCAACCCAAGCCATTATGCTCAATTAATATTTGACAAAGGAGGCAAGA
>NW_005371287.1:2912861-2918185 GCF_000412655.1 Myotis brandtii
TGGATTAGAAAACTGTGGTACATCTACACAATGGAATACTAGCTGCCATAAAGAAGAAGGAACTTTTACCATTTGCAACAGCATGGATGGACTTGAAGAGCATTATGCTAAGCGAAATAAGCCAGTCGGAGAAAGATAAATATCAAACAATCTCACTTATTTGTGGAATATAATGAACAACATAAACTGATGAACAAAAATAGATCCAGAGACATAGAAGCATCGAACAGACTGTCCAACCTCAAAGGGAAGGTGGGGGTGGGGGGTGGGGAGTATGAGCAACCAAAAGACTTGTATGCATGCATAGAAACATAACCCATAGATACAGACAGTAGGGGGTGAGGGCATGTGCTGGGGGGTGGGAATGGCCAGGGAGAGGTCAATGGGGGAAAAAGGAGACATATGTAATACTTTAAACAATGAAGAATATAAAAAAATAAAGTAATCTCCTTCCAACTCTTGTTAGGCAGAAGAAAATCAATTCTATACTAGAATCAGCAGATTATTAGAATAGAGATGTTATAAAGCAATATTTGTAATAAATCATCCATTGTGGATGACTTAGTTTACCTGGTAAACTTTGTTACCTGGAAAATTGAATTTTTCATATCTGTAATTAAGGCTGTTTTTCTGTATTTTTAATCTTTTAGAACATTATGCTATAGAAGATAAACATGGAGAATTAGTTCTACAAACAATAGAAGAAGAATCATTATTTGAAGCAGCTTTTCCAGAGATTGTTGCTGTTTACCACAAACAAAAGATAGAAATTAAAGAGAAGAAAAAGAAAAGTAAGTATCTCATTTGATAGCCACACACAGCTGTTGTAGAGGAGCTATCTGTTCTACACGAGTCAATATTGTCTAAATTTTGCTGAAAGTTCTATATAAGAACTTGCTTCTTTGTCTTGATACACTATTAAAGCTGAAAAGCCGAGAGTAAACCATTTTCATATGTGTCTGATAAGTTAATCAAGTGTTAATAATAGTAATTACACCAACCACTTATTGAGCAAGTAGTATATGTAATATATTTTGGATTATAAATACATTTTCTTTATTTCCCAGAAAAACTAAGGAAGAAAATTCAATCAAACATTGTTTCTGGAAGAAAATATTTTATAATATGTTGTCATTAATTATTTTGTTTGTTTTTTAATTTTGTTTTATTGCTTAAAATATTGCAAAGAGTATTACATATGTCTCTCTTTTTTTTTTCCCCCTTGACATTCCCCGGCCTCCCCTACCTCCCAGTGTCTTGTGTCCATTGGTTATGCTTATATGCATGCATACAAGTCCTTCGGTTGATCTCTTACCGCCCCCTCCAGCCCCCCAACCCTCCCCAGCCTTCCCGCTGTAGTTTGACAGTCTGTTCGATGCTGCTCTGCCTCTGTATCTATTTTTGTTCATCAGTTTATAATGGTCTTTATTATCCATAAATGAGTGAGATCATGTGGTATTTTTCTTTCATTGACTGGCTTATTTCACTTAGCATAATGCTCTCCAGTTCCATCCATGCTGTTGCAAATGGTAAGAATTCCTTCTTTTTTACAGCAGCATAGTATTCCACTGTGTAGATGTACCACAGTTTTCTAATCCATTCATCTGCTGATGGGCACTTACGCTGTTTCCAGGTCTTCCCAATGGTAAATTGTGCTGCTATGAACATAAGGATGCATATATCCTTTTTAATTATTTTGTTATAATTACTTACAACACAGTTTCTAGGAATGCACTGGGACAAAAATGCAAAAATTGCTTATATAGTTTTCAATCTGAACTGTTTAGTTTATTTGTTTATTCAAGTTAAGTCAAATAAAACAGGTTTTAATTATATTGTATTTTTCTTTTCAGGCATGAAAACTAAGCCTAAAGAAAATAATTTGCCACAAACAGATGAGATGAGTTTTCAGTCACTCATAACTTTAAAACCCACATGTGAAATCTCTTCTAAACAGAATTCCCAGTTAAATTTGGAAATTTTCCCTGATTCGGCATTACCCCAGGAATCTATTTCTGCGTCATTGAAGAGCTTGCTTTTATCTGAAGATGCTCTCTATATGAATACTCAAGAACAGTTAATGTCTTCTTCAAAACCTTTGGCTTCACAGCAAATTACAGCTGTCAGTAAATCTCTAATTTCAGAATCTAGTCAACCAAATATCTCATCCCATAATGTGTCAACAATTGCTGATCTACACTTGAGCAGCATTGATTGGGAGGGAACTTCTTTTAGTAATTCTCCAGCTATTCCAAGGAATACTTGCTCTCATGGCTTAAAATCAGGACTTGAAACAGCTATCCCTCATAGCTTTAAACATATCCCAGGACAATTGTCATGTGACTCAGAATGGTGCACCACAAATAAAGTGTTCAGTTGGGATCTTCAAAAGACTAATCCTGAAGAGCATCTGTGTTCTGGCATTACTGACTTACATCATCAGGATATGCCTTTAAAGGAACGAATACTTATAAAATCATTACATTCTCCGGGTAATGTACAGCCAGACCTGAAAACTTTATCCATACGCACAGTAAAAGAATCTTGTAAGGCTAGCAGTAGTTCTGATTGTCCATCACATCTTTCAGAGGATCTAGGAATTTATTTGCAAAAGGAATCTAGGAACTCTAAAGTTCTAAAAGGAGACCAGCTGTTTCCAGAAAACTATAAAGTGAATACTTCTATACCCTATTCTGTCAAAAACATGATAGTAAAGGCCTCTGATGCTAGAGTCAAGCCACCAAATACTTCTTTAGATCATAGTAGAAATGACTTGCAAACCACTCAGAAAATTGTAATGAAGAAAAGTGTTTGCCTTGACAGATATTCCTCTGATGAAGAAAGTGCCCCAGTGTTTGGGAAAGCTATGAATGCAACTGAGAAAATGAAGCAGAGTTTTCAGAAGCACAAACCAGCCCAATTCAAGAAAAATGATGCTAACAAATTGAGTAACCCTAAGATACATATTAAAGAAACAGAACAGTATGTCCAGACTTCTAAAACAGCTGTGAATGAAGAAAACTATTTCCCAGATGCAGCCAAAGTTTCTCTGAGTTCCCTACAGTGTCATAAGGAAAAAGATGACTCTGGTACTTATTTGGATAGTCCTCTTCCTTTATGTCAGAGATTAAAACTGAGGTTCCAAAACACTTGAAATTAAAAATGTTTAAGTGTTAGTTAATATTCTGGTATCATCAGCATTAGCAGAGGCAGAAGGAAGGTGTCTAATTAATGTTTGGCAGAAAAATGTAATGTAGTTTATATGTCAGGAGATACTTTTGCCATTTTAATCAAAATTATAATTTTTAAAAGTTACCTAAAACTTTTATTTTAAAAGATAATCTTTGTGGTAAAACTAGATAATGTATATTTTTAAAACTTACTCTTGCCATATTTTATATCTTTATTGACTATTCTTTAGTCATAGAGTGTTAATACAGTACTAGGCAGAGTAAAGGCTTCATCTTTTTGCTCATTTATACCCATGTCTTGCACAAACCTCTATAGTGTTTATATTTCAGCTTGTTCTCAAGAAGATAATTCTTTATATCTATTGTTCCTTTTTGGAGAGTTATATTTCTCTCCATGTAAAGATACTTTTAGTATGCTCTTTTGCTTTGGTAACTTTATTGTCTTTTCTGAGGGAAAAATGGAAAAGGAGGAAGGTGATCCTCATTTATACCCATGTCTTGCACAAACCTCTATAGTGTTTATATTTCAGCTTGTTCTCAAGAAGATAATTCTTTATATCTATTGTTCCTTTTTGGAGAGTTATATTTCTCTCCATGTAAAGATACTTTTAGTATGCTCTTTTGCTTTGGTAACTTTATTGTCTTTTCTGAGGGAAAAATGGAAAAGGAGGAAGGTGATCGATATATCCCCAGAAGTTAACAGGTTTGCCAAATGGAGAAAAGATTTGAAAAATAGAATATATAATCAGAAGAGAATCAGAAACTTGCTGAGGATCACACAGCTAATTAATAATGATGTGGGAATTAGATTTCTTGCCTCCTAGTTTGGTGGCATTTTTTTTGTTTTCTTTTTCTTCTATAGCACTTTTTTCTTTTCCTTTTATTTTAAAAATGAATCTATATAATATTGAGTTCAACCTCTCCAAATATTAAGTTGTTTATTCATTTATCACTCAAAAATTCAAGAGCAGGCATGTCAAACTTGCGACCATTGGGCCATATGCCTTGTTTAAATAAACAAGGCATATGGCCCACCAATCGCGAGTTTGACATGTTTGGTCTAGAGCAGTGGTTCTCAACCTGTGGGTCGCAACACCTTTGGGGGTCGAACGACCCTTTCACAGGGTCGCCTAAGACCATCGGAAAACATATATAATTACATATTGTTTTTGTGATTAATCACTATGCTTTAATTATGTTCAATTTGTAACAATGAAATTGGGGGTCACCACAACATGAGGAACTGTATTAAAGGGTCGCGGCATCAGGAAGGTTGAGAACCACTGGTCTAGAGGCAATTAGATTGGACAGGCAAAAGTAAAGCTGTCAATATTTGCAGATGACGAAATTTTGCGTATACAAGATCTTAAGGAATCCACTAAAAACTACTAGAACTGATAAATGAGTTCACCAAGGTTGCAGGATTTAAGATCAATATACAAACATCAGTTGTGGGTCTATATATCTTCAGTGAATACTAAATGAAGTTAAGAAAATTCTGTGTACAACAGCACTAAAAGCAATAAAGTGCTTTGTAATAAATTTAACAAAAGTAAAGAATTTATACTCTAAAAACTGCAAAAATATTGTTGAATGGAAAATTTTAGAAACTTAAATAAATGGAAAGACATTCCATGTTATGATTAGAAGACTTGATATTAAGATGGCAAACTAATTTACAGATTTAGTGCAGTCCCCATCAATTCCAGCTGTTTTCTTTGCAGAAACTGACAAGCTGATTCTAAAATTCATATGGAAATTTATGGGACACAGAATAGGCAAAGCTATCTTTAAAAAGAGAAATGGGAGGAATTGCCCTTCTTAAATCTGATTTGAAAATTTACTACAAAGCTACAGTAATGAAGAATTTGTTGTCATCGAATAAAGATAGACATATATATTAATCAGTGGGATAGAATTGAGGGTCCAGAAATATACTCTCACATTTATGTTCAATTGATTTTCAACCAGAGTGCCAAGACAACTCAGGGGGAAACGAGTAATTCAGCCAATACTACTGGTACAACTGGGTAGCCACATGCAAAAGAATGAAGTTTGACCCCTACCTCATACAGTATACAACTAGAGGCCCGGTGCATGAAATTCATGAACGGGGGGGGGGGGGGCCCCAGG
>NW_005371287.1:2918229-2918569 GCF_000412655.1 Myotis brandtii
TAGATGGCGGGGGGGGGGGGGGGTCCCTAGGCCTGGCTGGAGATCAGGGCCAATCAGGTTCCCTGCCTCCCTACCTCCCTGCCTCCTTCTTCCCTTGCCACCCACCCCCGGTTCCCTGTCCCAGCCCAGGGCCCGGCCCTGATCGGACGATCAGGACCTGCCAGCCGGGGGGGAGGGACCAGGAGTTTGGCTGGCAGGTCCCATCAGCAATTGGCGCCTGTGGGCTGGGGGCAGCTCTTGTGTTGAGCGTCTGCCCCCTGGTGGTCAGTGTGCGTCAGCGATCAGTTGTTTGGGTCGCTTGGGCTTATATATACATACTAGAGGCCCGGTGCACAAAAAT
>NW_005371287.1:2919212-2932044 GCF_000412655.1 Myotis brandtii
CTCTCCTTTTTTTCTTTTTCTTTTTTTATTCTGGGATTTATTTACCTTCTATAATTGAAAACTCTGTTCCTTCACTGGCGCTCCCAGCTCTGAGGCTGCGGCTGGCTGAAAGCAGGTATCTGGAGTTTGTTTAGCTTCTATAATTGAAACATTGTTGCTTTTGGAGCTATTGCTTTCGGAGCTTAGAGTAGGCTGTGGCAGGCAGGGAACCTTGGCTTCCTCCATCACTGGAGCAAGCAAGCCTCCTGCTCTCTTCAGCTGTGTGGCTGCTGGCCGCCATCTTTGTTGGCAGTTAATTTGCATATCGCCCTGATTAGCCAATGGGAAGCGTAGCGGAGGTATGGGTAATTAACCTTTTTGTCTTTTATTAGATAGGATAGATAACTCAAATGGATCAAAAACTAAATATGGAAACTAAATCTGTAATTAGATGAAAACATAAATCTTTGTGACTTTGAATTAGGAAATGATTTCTTTGATATGGCACCAAAACCTCAGACAAGGAAAAATAAACTTCATAAAAACATTGTTTCAGAGGGCACCATTAAGAAAATGAAGAGATGGGCCTGGCTGTGTTGCTAAATGGTTAGGGCATCAGGCTGAGCACCAAAGGGTCTCAGGTTCTATTCTCAGTGCCGGTCAGGTGCGTGCAGGAGGCACCCAATCTCTCTTTCTCTCTCTCTCTCTCTCTCTCTCTCTCTCCCCTTCACTTTCTCCACCCCCCTCCCTTCACTCTCTAAAAAAATCAGTGGGAAAAATATCCTCAGGTGGGGACTAACAACAACAAAAGAAAAGAGATAACCCACAAAATAGAAAATATTTGCAAATCATAAATATGATAAAGGGTTTATATTAAGAGGGGCTTGTATAAAGAACTCTTAGCTCAATAATATAAGACAGCTCAAAAGCCAGTAAAATATCTGCATGGACATTTCTCCAAAGAAAATATATAAATAGTCAATAAACACATGAAAAAATTCTCATCATTATCAGAAAAAATCAAAACCACAATGAGATTCCACTTCCCACCTGATAGGATGGCTAAATAAAAAAGACAGATAATAACAAGTGTTGGTGAGGATGTGGAGGATTTGGAACCCTTCTAACCTTCTGGTAGGGATATAAAATTGGGTAGCCACTTTGGAAAAAGTCTGGTGGTTCCTCAAATGGTTAAATATAGTTACCACATTATGCATTATATCGACTCCCAAGTATATACCTAAGAAATGAAGGCATATATCCACACAAAAACTTGTACACCGATGTCCATAGAAACTCATAATAGCCAAAAATGTAAACAACCAGAATGCCCATCAACTGATGAGTGGATAACAAAATGTGTCTCCGTGCAATCCTATATAATAAAGAGCCAATATGCTAATTAGACCGGATAGCAGAACGACCTTCCAGAATGACCAGTGGGCAGGTGGTAGGGCTGCAAGGCAGCCAGGGCTGCAAGGGCCAAGGCAGTGGGCTGTGAGGGCCTACCCTTGCGTGAATTTCGTGCATTGGGCTTCTAGTTGTCAATAAAAAGAAATGAAGTACTAATAAATGTTACAATGTGATGAACCTTGAAAACATGCTAAGTGAAAGAGGCCAGTCACGAAAAAAACCACATGTATAATTCAATTTATATAAAATGTTCCAAATAGGCAAATCTATATAGAAACAAGTTACACTCTTCATAGACTTAAATGCTCATGCTCCTTAAATACTTGTGTTTCTTAAATTATCTCTCTTTTCTTACTCTATTCACTATTTCTACATATTTTCTGCTCTCATGATTCAGATACAGATATTTAGCTGAAGCTTTTCTTCTCATGTATAGATCTGCTTATTTAACCAATTCCTGACATCACTGGGGATAAAAGTATAGTAATAGAGATGGCAGAAGCTCTGAGTTGCCTGTTACATCTAACCTGGATGTACTTCCAAGCCTTGCTGTAACTGGTTCCTGGGTTCTAAGTGGTCACGCACATTCATTTATCCTGGAGACATTTACTTGCAGTAATAAGTGCACATGAAATGCCAAGGGCCAATAGGAAATAAAAAGTAACATAAAACCCAATTCTTATTTTCAAGAAATTGAAAAGAGCAAGATAAAGAAATATGGCATATTTACATACAAGGATCAATTATTTTAAAAAAAGTAAATTATGTTGGTTAGCATAGAATTGGGTGTTTAATGAATGGAATAGACAATCACTGCCACCTGGATCAGAGGAGGGAACGTTCTTTTGGCAGATTTGACTGGGCTTTGAAGTATAGGCAAAAAATTGGCAGAATTGTAGCTGTGTTACAACAGGACATTTCAGTGGATGAGGGATTGATTAGCTTGAGGTGACGACATAGAATAAAGACGGTTGGCATGCTTAGGGAATGTTGGAGTCTTATTTGGAACTTCGGTCTCCAGGGAACAAATCGCTGTGCAGACAAGGAATGGTCAGGGATTGAGAAGTGAAGAATCGAGCAGAAAGCAGACTAGGGTATCTTTGGGCAACGGGGAAAAGAAATAGGACAAAGTGTAGCAAAGAACGTGACCAATATGCTAAAAGATTCTGACCATATAAGCCATATATAAAGGTTTATTTTGAATATCCAGAAGGAAAAATAATCCTAATTAAAACATATTCTCTGGGGATCTGCTGGTCATGATTTGTTCAATCTGGGCACCGCAAATGGCTCTGATAGTTCCATCCAGTCCAGGTAAATACTTACAATATAGAGATGTCCTTTTTTAATTTTTTAAATATTAGAGGTGTTCTGGGGATTTTATGAGATGAGAACAATGTGCTTGTTCCGATATAATTTGCAGCCCAGTCGGTGTGACTCAGTGGTTGAGGTCAACCTATGAACCAGGAGGTCACGGTTAGATTCCTGGTCAGAGCATATGCCCAGATTGTGGGCTCGATTCCCAGTGTGGGGTGTGCAGGAGGCAGCCGATCAATAATTCTTTTTCATCATTGATGTTTCTTTCTCCCTCTTCCTTTCTCTCTGAAATCAATAAAAATATATTTTCAATAAACCAAATATTATTTGCAGCTGATATATTACTCATTTAGCCACCTAATATATTTATTGAACAACTACTTTGTAAAAGAGCCCTATGTTTTTCTGTGTATCACAGCCAGCTGGAGGTCCATGGAATTTAAAATAATTTTTTCAAATGATATTAAGAGGCAAACTAATTTACAGATTTAGTGCAGTCCCCATCAATTCCAGCTGTTTTCTTTGCAGAAACTGACAAGCTGATTCTAAAATTCATATGGAAATTTATGGGACACAGAATAGGCAAAGCTATCTTTAAAAAGAGAAATGGGAGGAATTGCCCTTCTTAAATCTGATTTGAAAATTTACTACAAAGCTACAGTAATGAAGAATTTGTTGTCATCGAATAAAGATAGACATATATATTAATCAGTGGGATAGAATTGAGGGTCCAGAAATATACTCTCACATTTATGTTCAATTGATTTTCAACCAGAGTGCCAAGACAACTCAGGGGGAAACGAGTAATTCAGCCAATACTACTGGTACAACTGGGTAGCCACATGCAAAAGAATGAAGTTTGACCCCTACCTCATACAGTATACAACTAGAGGCCCGGTGCATGAAATTCATGAACGGGGGGGGAGAGGGGGGTCCCTCAGCCTGGCCTGCACCCTTTCGCAATCTGGGACCACTGGCTCCTAACCACTCTGACTGCCTCATTGCCCCTAACCACTTGCCTGCCTGCCTAATCACCCCTAACCATTCTGCCTGCCTGCTTGATCACCCCTAACTGCTTGCCTGCCTGCCTGATTGCCCCTAACCCCTCTGCTTACCTGTCTGATTGCCCCTAATCACTTGCCTGCCTGCCTGATAGCCCCTAACTGTCTCTGCCTTGGCCCCTGCCACTGCAGCTTCATCGGGAAGGTCATCCGGAAGGACGTCCAAAATGACATCTGGAAGGTTGTTCAGCTGTCCAGTCTATTAGCATATTATGCTTTTATTATTATAGATGGGGCATTACTCTGTCCTAAACTGCCAGTTGGGCTCATTTCAAATCAAAGTGATTCTGGAAGTTATACATGAAAGCTAGGACAGACCTAGAGTGGGCAAAAGTAGAGAGTATTTCTTATCCATGTTGTCCATTCCCTCTGTGATATTCATATTATGGACTATGAGACACCTGTTTTCTTATGAGCAGCTCTCCTATGTTCACCATTTTCCTCAATATATTTCCTGACATTAACTGAAACCAAACTTTATCCTTCAGATACCATTATTATTAGAGTCAATTATTCCACTTGTTGCATACTGGCACCTCACTGATTTCCCCAACGATATTCTCATAATCATCACTAACCAGCCTCTTTTGTCTTTAATCCCTCCTTCCCTCCCAACCTCCTTCCTTCCATCTCTATAAGGGAAATGATAAATTATAAATATGTGAGTAAAAACAATAAAATTTTTTATATTTTAAAATTCTTTAAAAGATAATCTGTTGACTGTAAATAAAATAATAATGTATTGCTAGGTTTATGACATGTCACTTTAATATTCTTATATTAATGTGAAAAATAGGGTGATTCTTCTCATTCCTGTGTGCTTGGAACTTCCCTGGTTTTAGCACTAAAAGTGTTATACATCTTGAGAACCCTCCCCCTGACTTAATAAACAGGTGTGTTTAGCTACTTTTTTTTTAAATGGAAAAACAATTGTGATGAGTAAAATGTACTTTGTAAGCTCTAGACAGGAGTAGGGAACCTTTTTTCTGCCAAGGGACATTTGAATATTTATAACATCATTCATGGGCCACATAAAATTATCAACTTAAAAATTGGTCTGCTATTTGGTCAAACACTTAATTAACTCATCTCTAATGCTTTGGAAGGGCCAGACCAAATGATTTCGCTGGCCTTATATGGCCCACAGGTTGGATGATTCCCTCCCCTGCTCGAGAGTAACCACTAAAAACAAAACAAAAAAGTATAGTTAATAAGCCAATACCAGAGGTGAAATGGAAGTTTAAAATAATCCACAAGAAATCAGAAAGAGTAAAAAGGGGGAAAAATCACACAGATATCACAATAGGAAAACATAGCAAGTTGATCATTTAAACCCAATTATATCGATAATTATATTAAATATAAATGATCTGAACACTCCAATTAAAAGAAATTGTCAAGCTATATAATGAAAGAACCAATTCTGTGCTAACAAAAACCTCATCTTATATATTAAAAAAACAGATAAATTAAAAACAAAAAAAGAAAAGTTATATAAACTTTTAGCATAAAATAATGGCTATCACTAATATCAGATAAAACAGATTTCAGAACAAACAAGGTGTATTACTTGGAACTTCATGATGTTAAAGGGATCAATACATCAAAGAGGCAAAACAAACCTAAACATGTATGCACTTAATAATAGGGTTTCAAAATACACAAAGCAAAATATGAATAAAATGAAGGAACAGACATTGATAAAGTATTGACAGAAAGTAAAAATATAGAAGACAAGCTATACTAAACAACTTGGCATAAATAACCAGCAGAATACACTTTTATTCAAGTACACACAAACATTTACCTAGATTGCATTGTAAGTAAAATTATATAGTATATGTTATCTACACACAAATAATTAAATTAGAAACTAATAACAAAGATATCTGGAACATCCTCCAATATTTGGCAATAAAACAGCATGCTCCTAAATAACTCATGAAAAAAAAAAAAAGGATTCACAAGGAAAGTTAGAAAATATTTTGAAACTAAAGAAAGTGATAAACACTGCATATGAAAATCATGGATGCAGTTAAATTATTAGGAACACATGTTATAGCTCTAATTGCTTATAGTGGAAAAGATAAAAATTCTAAAATCACTGATCTAAGCTCACATTAAGAAACTAAAATAAAGAAGAGCAAATTAATCTCTGTAAAGCATAA
Organism: Myotis brandtii; assembly: GCF_000412655.1. Classification (NCBI taxonomy): domain Eukaryota; kingdom Metazoa; phylum Chordata; class Mammalia; order Chiroptera; family Vespertilionidae; genus Myotis; species Myotis brandtii. The sequence goes on from NW_005371287.1 coordinate 2,925,151, forward strand.
GGAAGGAAATAATAAAGAAGAAAATAAATTAATAATAATATAGAATAAGAATAAAGTGAACTAATGAAATAAAATCATCTTTTGTTGAAAAAAAAGAAACAAAATTGATAAAATTCTAACTAGACTGATTGATCAAGATAAAAAAGAAAAGAAAAGAGGCACCCTAGATGGTTTTGCTCAGTGGTTAGAGTGTTGGTCTACACAGACTGAAGGGTCCCGGTTTTGATTCTGTCAAGGGCACATGCCTGGGTTGTGGGTTCGATCTCCAGTAGAGGGCGTGCAGGAAGCAGCCAATGATTCTCTCTCATCATTAATGTTTCTATCTCTCCCTCTCCCTTTCTCTCTAAAATCTATAAAAAAAAAATATTAAACAAGAGAAAAAAGAAAAGAAGCAAATTACCAACATCAGTATGAAATAGGGGACATCATGTGTTCTATAGAAATTAAAGTGATCATTAGACAATATGAAAAATTTTGTACCAGTAAAAATGACAATTTAGATTAAATGGTAAAATTGTTTGAAAGTTATAAATTATCAAACCTGACTCAACAAATTTCATTAAAATTGGATCTACAACAATTACTTGCATGAAACCATTTCCAACAAAATCATTAATGACTGCCCTGCTACTGAATACAATGAACGTTTTAGTACCCACTTCTCTATCTAATAGTATTGAGCAGGTCTTGAAATTATTTCTTCTCTTAGTGGCATAATGTTCTCTTTGATTTATTCCTACTTCTATGTATACTCTTTATCACTATCCTTCATGGCTTAATTTTCTTTTGTCCACACTTCAAATGCTCTGGACTCTCAACTCTCACTCTGAAACCTCTCTCTGGGTGATCTCATTTATTCTCAAGACTACTGCCTATAGACCGCTGGATTCCATATTTATGACTCAGCCAATTAGGTATCTTCACCTAAGTGTATGGCAGACATCAGAGACTCAACAGGTCCAAAATGGAATTGACCTCCTGTTCAGAATGGAACTTCATCTTGGTACTTTCTCAATAAATGCATTAATTATCTCCACAATTCCCTTATTTTCCCATGCTGGGAAATTGAGAGTCTTCCTTCACTGCATTGTGGCTCACTTACACTTTTATTATTTAACTAGTCACCAACTTGTATGGATTCTACCTCCCTAACTTTTACATTATCACTACCTGAGTTTTGGGCACTATTTCTTGCCTAGTTCACTAAATAACTTCCTTCGACTCTCTAACTCTACTTTTACCCTATTCTATCCATTTCCCACAAGTTGCCAGAGTAATCTTTCAAAAACAAAAATCTGATTAGTCCTTCTTTTTAAAACCCTTTATTATTGCCCTTTACCTTAAGAAGAAAACCAAACCCTATCGAGGTGTGCAATGCCCTTTATAATTTAAGCTTTACTTTTCTCTTGCCTTCTTATCTATCACTCAACCTATCACAATTTGCCTTCTTTTCATACTGAACTCACTGCTTGCAGTTTTGTTCATTTGTTTCCACTCCTCTCAAGTTCTCTACTTAAGATTCTTTCTCAGCCAAGAAAGTTTTTCCCCTGCCCTCTCATTAAACCTCAGCAATCTGGGTAGTGTCTGTCCTGAGTATTTCCATACCACCCTCTTAAAAACTTGCGTACGACTTGAATTCTTTTTCATCATTGATGTTTCTTTCTCCCTCTTCCTTTCTCTCTGAAATCAATAAAAATATATTTTCAATAAACCAAATATTATTTGCAGCTGATATATTACTCATTTAGCCACCTAATATATTTATTGAACAACTACTTTGTAAAAGAGCCCTATGTTTTTCTGTGTATCACAGCCAGCTGGAGGTCCATGGAATTTAAAATAATTTTTTCAAATCACCCAGCTGGATAAAGCTTCAGTTGGGGCTAGAAGTCAGGTCTCCTAATTCCTTTAGTGAAGGACCTTCCCTAATATTTATGTTTCCATAATCATTCAATTCCATTAGTTGTTCTCTTTGTGGTCCTGAAGAAATTGTGCATACTTCCATGATAGTATTTATCACATTTAATTCATACACTCAAAATATTAGTTGAGTGTCTACTATATAGCAGGTACATTCTTTTTTTAAAAAAAAATGTACTTATCTTTCTCTAAGATAAGACAGAATTCTGAACACAGGGATTAACTCGTATTTATTTTTGTATCCCCCAGCACTATGCTCAGAGTTTAATTCTCTGCTTCACCAACTCTTATTTATCCATCAAGACTCAGAATAAACCTGGTCTTTTCTAAGAGGGGTTTATATAGCTTCTCAAGAACCCCTCCTCTTTCCTATAGACTTAAAATATTATCTGCAAATAGCTTTATTTTGAGTGGTTTGCATTTTGTCTCAGGTACCAGGCTGTGAGCATCTTGTATTCCTGAATCTAACCCCTAGCAGAGGGACTGCCACAGAAAGCCATCAGTGAATGGGTGCTGATTGCCCGGTGGTGAATTTGGGGTCTTCGTTCTTCCATTCTCCGTCAAGAAAGATCAGATCCAGTTGGATGGTTCCCTCCGTCAGCTTGATCACGTGTCCCCCTTTGTCATGTGAAGATGCCAGGGTGAGATGCCTTGCTTTCTGAAGGTGAATGGGCTAACTCAACCGCTCACTATTCCTGTCATGCTGGTAGCACTTAGGGTGAAACAGCTTAAATAATATCACCAAAGGCAGCCTCCTTTAATCTGCAGGTTAACGTGGCAACATTTATCACCTTCTTAGCCAGGAAAAACTTTTATCAGGCTCAGCTAACAGCTCGCATTAGCCCCTTAAAGGACTTGCCACATTGCCTTTAAAATGACAAGCTGCAGAGTCAGGCCCAGGATAGTCCAAAAAAGTGGGACCTTTGCTGATGATTGGACAATGTACTTATTCCCAGGCCAGATAAATTCAATAAATTGCCTGTTTGGCACTGCAGGAAAGGGTCATCAGGAAATCAGGCTGAGTCTTCTGTGCTGAGAATGACTGAGTATTCTGCTAATGTTTGGAAGAATTCCTTGGTAAGCACCAAACAGAACTTCCTTCATAGGGATTAAGTGCCTGAGCTTCCTCAGCATTATTCTGTGCCAAGACCCAAAAAACAAAATGTTGACCTCCCCAAAATGGCAAAATCTGCCTGCGTATTTAGAATTCTCTGATCAAAAACCGAATGGGAGAATTCTATACTGTTTGCATCATCGTAACTCCTACTCATCTACCACTCAACAGATATCCACCTTCCTGCTGGGAGTGAAGTCTCCAAGTGCTGTCCTTTGAATCTGAAAATGAAAATGAGTGATTTATTCAACGTTCATGTAAAGGTAGATTACAGATTCTTTGCCTTTTGTTTGTTTGTTTGTTTTATTTGAAAGCAATGTGGATTCAGTGATTGCTCCAAAGTAATATTATTGCTAAAGTCATTTACATTTTTATTAAACTGAGAATGCCAACCCTGTGAATGCCAGATGCCAGAAGGCTTATTTTAACAGGGCTGTCCAAACGCAGACGTCTCAAGTCCAGGCCCTGTGAAGGCCCCATGACTTCACAGCTGGGATAGTGCTAGGAGAGGTGTCAAGGACTCCATACAACCCGGTCTACATCCTGTGAAACAGACCAAAGGACATTTTCTTTAACGTGGGAGGCAATGGTCTGAGTAATTGTCCAATTTCTGATAGAGACTGGCTACCTTGGGCAAATGTTCCCAGCTTCTGCATGCTTCTCCTACATAGGTGGGAATGATATTTCCTTCCCCCCTTCACTCTCATTTACATGTTGAGAATAAACAGCTTTTAGAGAAACAGACATTAATGTATACATTTAACATTACTGATTTTGATTTGTCAAATCCATTGATGAATAAGCGATGTTCTTAAAATGTGTTGTATTATAACCTGTGTAATTTTTTGAGAAGGTAATTTGTCTCTAATATGAAGAAAAAAGACAAAACATATTGGATAGTATAAACAGTAGTGAATCTTGGGAGAAGAGAAATGACACATATTAAATGTTTACTATTACATCCACGCATTTTTCTACTTTTTCAAAATCCTCACATTTGCTCCACAGAAACTCTGAAAGGCAGGCACTTCTAATTCCCTGTTTATATATGAGGCTAAGAGAAGTGAAGGAACTTATCCAAGGTCAACATATAGTAAAAAGCAGGGCCAGGATTTGAACCCAGAGCTAGTAGTCTAACTGCACAGTTTCTCTGGCAAAAATTAAGACTTCTGTATACTCCACATTTATCTAAGTGTATGACACTTTTAAAGAAACAACCTGTCAGAGAGATGCATTGACTTCTACTGATTTGATTTCTGGAAAACTGGCCACTAAATCAGAGTAGTTGAGCCCCAGAAAAGCAAGAAATGATCACAGAAGTTACAGTGGGAAAGCTGGGAGATTTGGGTGTAAGGAAGGACTGGGAGGTGCGGGACATCCAGGGCACCAAATCTCCTAGAAGTTTCATCCCCTTCCTTTGAAGCTCTAACCACCAGGGCCAGATGTCCCCAGGATGAGGTCATCTGTGAGTTCTCAGTGGAGTGTCCATTAAGAGCGGCTCCTTTTTGGCATTCATTTCTGACTTGAGTCACCTTTGCACAGTGACTGCAAGGGGCTGGGCCTGTTGTAATCGGCTAAGTGCATTTTTTACTAATCTTGAAATCAACCCAGAGAAGTAAAGCGACATGCCTGTGGCCACACAGTTGGTATGCTCGTCTCCTCCCAGTTGCATTGCTCCCTCCAAAGGGGACAGGGACTCTGAGGGACTACTCTGGCAGGGACTACTAAAAGCGCCTCCTAACTGACCTCCCTGCTTCAAAGCACTCACGCCCTTTGTAGTGCACACAACAGCCAGACAAATCTATAGAAAGTGCAAACCACATTCTGACACCGGCACCGCCTTCACCCTTTTCCTCCATGCAAAAGCTTCCCATCATGCTTGGTGTCAATTCCAAATTCCTTGACAGTCTGTCAGGTCCTCCGTGGCTGAGCCCTGCCTGTCTCCCTGACCTCATCTCTGGACTCTTCCCCTCGATCACCTTGCTCAGCCGTGGGCAAACTACGGCCCGCAGGCCGGATCCGGCCCGTTTGAAATGAATAAAACTAAAAAAAAAAAAGACCGTACCCTTTTATGTAATGATGTTTACTTTGAATTTATATTAGTTCACACAAACACTCCATCCATGCTTTTGTTCCGGCCCTCCGGTCCAGTTTAAGAACCCATTGTGGCCCTCGAGTCAAAAAGTTTGCCCACCCCTGACTTGCTCCAGTGCTGCTGGCTTTACTTTATTTCCTTAAACACACCAAGCTCATTCCACATTCTGGCTCTTGAACTTACTGTGCCATATGCCTGAACTTCTCACACGTTTTTGGATAGTAAGCTCCTACTCACCATTCAGCTAGTACTTTTGTGACGATGCTAAGTCGCCACCTCCCCACTCTGACTCCCACTCCTCTACTCTTGCTTCTTACCCTGAGTTATTTTCTTCACAAATTATTGGAGTTCTTTTTGTTTGTCTCCTATCACTACAGTAACAACATGAGAAGAAACTTCATCTTGTTTTTTGTCATATCCCTTGAGCTAGTTTTAACCGTGAGTAACATGTAGCACACATTTAATACAACCTTATTGGATGAATGAATGAATGAATGAATGAAGTTAAGCTTTGAACCCAAATCCACATTTTGACCACCAACATGCCACAAGTTGTAATTGAATTCTTAAGATGGATCCAGCACCTGGTTAGACATGGTGCGGAGTACAAGGGAATAATATCTAGTCTCTCCTTTTAAGATCTTTATAACTAAGTTGTGACACCAGACTCATTTGCACTTGAGATAACAAATAACACACCTACGTGCTGGGTGAAGGGAGTGGCATCAGAGGGCATCAGCATGCAGATGAGAGTGGTCAGTGAGCACCCAGGTGGTCCTCAGAGACTTGCTAGTTGAGTTGACTGGAGGCTTAAATGGTAGATACAGTTTACAGTGGGGGGCATGGGGGGTGGTGAAGGCCATCAGGTTCTTGGGTAAGACCTAAAATCGGGTGAATTTACCCAAGCATGAGTAACAAATGACAAGTATTTGAGGGCATTCCAGGCTGGCGACATTTGTTAGATCCTTTTGTCTAGAAAGTAACTCACTCATTACATACAAGTATAATTTTGTGAGAAAACAAGGCCAATAAGGCAAAAGAAGAGGAGGAAAAGGGTGAGTGAGGTTTCTAGTTTTTGACTTATGGTTGTGGTTGGGGAGGGGTGGACCAGGATCTTGCACACAGTGAATGTCAGGTATTGGGCATTATATATACTCCGGTACAGGGCGGCATAGACCATCTCTAAGAGTTTCTCAGAGGGCCATAGCTGCCCCCTATGTGGACTGCCCCTCAGAGGGGACCCCAATAAAGTGTAGAGCAAGGAGATTCCTGAGAACTAGGTCACTAGCTAATGAAGATGACTTCCTATGCTCAAAATGAACAAGTATCCGTCCATTCATTTGTCCATACATGTATTCCACAAGCAGGTTCTCTACACCAAGTATCATGCAAATTGCAGGGTAAGTAAGGGTTCATTTTCTTAAGAAATTCACGGTCTATCCACAAAGAAAACCACATGCTATTAAGACTTTATGACACAATATGCTCCCTAGTGTCTTAACTCTCTACTCATGCTTCCAGATCTGGGTTGAATGAAACTATTTATCACATATTCAGGCTTGGCCACAAAATCACACCAAATCAAACCAAAACATTCCATGAATAGAAAGACTATGCTAATCTTTCTTTCTCTTCTCAGAAAGGTGATAACAGAAGATTTGGTCCCAACAGGGACACAGGCAAGGGATTTGCATTTTAAAGTTTGACAGATATTTATAGGCCTTTTGATCTCTTTTCTCCCCTCTACCCACCCACCCCCAGCCTT
>NW_005371287.1:2932087-2940786 GCF_000412655.1 Myotis brandtii
CATCAGTTCTCTACATTGTACCAGGTACACATTTGAGAAAGGGTGGTTCCAGGTCCAGAAGACCTGGGGCCCCTAGTGTGGTGTGTTCAGAGTCATGTAGCTCTTATTTATTGAATACCAAAATACATCAAGTTATTTTTAACATTCCCAACAGCCGCAATCATCTTGAAAGTTTCCTTTATTATTTACCTTTTTGGTCGTTGTTGTTAAGGGAACAGGAAAATGAGGCTCAGAGAGGTTAAATAACCTGCCCAGAAACACTGATAAGTAGTGGAGACAGAATTAAAACTCAGGTCTGAGTGTCCCCCAACCTATGACCTTTTCCTTAAGCCAGGCTGACTCTAGTCCACAAGCCTGGTTATTATAGGCAGCTCCGCTAAGACCCTTCCTGGCAAAGCATATCCTGCATTCCAGTTTTCTTGCTGGTGTTATTCTGGAAATAGCCCAATAAACGTCACACTTTGATTTACTCAGGACAGACTTGCAGCTGTCTTTTCCTTTGCAGCTCTTCTCAGGCTCTGAGGCTTTCCTCTCCTGGTCTTGCACCCTGGCCGCCACAGCTCGCAGCTGCATCCCTTAGTTTGGCACCATCATCTGCAGCCCCATAGGATTTGCTGAACAGAGCTTCTCTCTGACTCACAGAAACTCCGTGGGGAACTAGCTCAGAATCGCAGACTCTCACATTTTTGCAACTAGAGGGGATCCTAAAAACCATCTAGGAAACAGAGGTTCAGAGAATGTCTCATACAAAAGTAGCTGACATCAGATTTATCAGAATACTACACATTTGCTAGGTTAAACGTGATAGATAAAGGACACAAGTCACATTAACAACTCTGTGTGCTAGGTGCTTTGTCTTGTTTAATTCCTCTACAAGCCAGTGAGGTACAATTAATTATTATCCACATGTTACAGCTGAACTGGCTCAGAGAAATAGCTGACTGAAGGTTCTACAGCAAGCATGTCCAACTCGTGGCCCGTGGGCCACACGCCTCGTTTATTTGGCCCGTGTTAGCTTTTGAGTTTGACATGCTTGCTCTACAGTAACTGTGGGACCGGGATCTGAACTCACTGGACTGTGGAGAGCTCCGCTCCTTCCCTTCCCACAGCCCGCGGTGGGGTGTGATGAAGAGTGCAAACATACCCTGGCCGAAGGGACTGGCCTGTGAAATTTGCTTCTGAGCCAAAGAGCCAAGAACCAACAGAATGAGGAGATGAATACGATCATTTGTGGGCTCACTGAGGTCAGGTCTGTAATCTAAAACCATCTGGCATTCACCAACAGCCTGAGTGGTACTTTGACCACGAGGGCTTCCGCTGGGAAACAAGAACTGCTTGTCTACCTGCAGCCTCCTCCCAAACTTAGATTGTCTATTACAAACTAGAAGATTCTGCAAGTTCCCTCTATCCTTGGAAAATCCATCCCCCACCCTCAAAGAGGGGGCCTTCAGAGTACCAAATTGGGAGCTGTAAGAAAGTTGTTGCTGGTGCAGTCTTCCTGTTGAGGTTGAGAGATCAGGTTCAAAGCTCAAGCCACAGCTTCCCCACCTCCACTCCCTGTCCCATCTCCAATCCCTAGAGGGAATGCTCTTGCCCTCCCCGCCTCCCCCGCCCCCCACAGAGGTTTTCTGTAAAAGCCTCTAGATTGTGTTGAGCTGGGGGTCAGGTTGGGAGTTGGAGGCATCTTTTCTGCTCTCTCCAGATAGATTCCTGGGAAGGTGCCTCTCCAGAAAGAATGGCTATGGAAGCAGGCATCTTCCCTCCTGAGCACACAGGGTAGATACTGGTGTGGGCTGGCCAATTCCTAAGAAAGCTCTTTTCTTAATGATTCCCTCCTGTCAACCATGTAGCTGTGGTCCCATGTGTTCAGAATAACAAGGGTAAGAGATGATCCTGGTCCAGTGACTTCAATCTTACCCAGCAAGCCCTGGCCCTACCACAGTTGCTCTTGGGGTGCAACTCACAACCCATTCCTACCAAAACATTTTTCCTGACCATCTGTCCATACTAACATCTTTCTCCTCAGAAATGATATGTACCCACACATAACTATCAGGAGGATAAATTGTCATCAGTGGCATTTAGCTGTGCCTGGAGGGATGCCTTTGATCACAGAACCTACATAGACTTTTCTGCATCTTGATATTATCCATTCTGGAGCAAATAGTGGACCTGCTAATGACAGTGTTACTAAAGATCCCAACTTGGCCTCATTTTGCTAGCTTGCAGGTGATGACATTTTCTCTTTTTAAATATATTTTTATTTATTTCAGAGAGTAAGGAAGAGGGAGAGAGAGAAGTATCAATGATGAGAGAGAATCATGGATCGGCACTGTCCCCCACTGAGGATAGAGCCTGCAACCTGGGTGTGTGCCCTTGACCGGAATTGAACTCGGGATGCTTCAGTCTGCAGACTCTATCCACTGAGCCACACCGGTTAGGGCAACATTTTCTCTTTTTAGAAAGCACTCCTCATTGGTAGCAATCCATCCAGCAGTTCTTAGCCCTTCTTTGAGTGATAAAAACCTTTAAAATTTTATGAAATCTGTACATCTCCTTACCAGTAAAATATACCTGGGCACATAAGTGTTACGTCATGTGCTATATTGGACACTCGGGAATCCCATCCCTGACCTCTCTCACACTGCGGACCACTGTTCTAGAGTGAGCACCCTGGTCCAGGGACCTCATCTGATTCCCTGTACATCTCCAGAATGCAGTGGAGTTTCTGGTAGATAGTAGATACAGTACTTGGGAAATGTGTGTTGCAAGTTGAATGGATGAATTAATCTGGAAGCGAGTTTGTGAGAGCAAAGCTGGCTTGGTGATACCCTGGCCCCTGGTCAGAATGTCATTGAGTGACACTGTGCGTGGTCAGGTGGGCTTTGGATCCCACTTAGAGCAACACTGCTGTAGATCAGAAGGGGTGTGGGGGCTGAAGAAAGAAAATAAGGAAAATAATGCTATTTGGGGGCACAGATCCAATAATCAGAACATGGGCAGGATAATCTCTCTTTTTCTCTCTCTCCTCACTCCATTCTCTCTCTCACTCTTATTCTATCTTCCTTCTTCTAATCTGCTGTGGTTATCAAGAGCTTTTGAAAGTACAAAGAGCTTTTGATCACTCTTCAGAATGATCAAAGGTTAGCTAGTTGTCACACTGGCCAGAGCCACTGAACAAGTACCTTTGGTGGTCACTGAGATGAGTCTGAGCCCACAGAGCCCTCCTGTTCTGCTCCCGCAGACGGGAGACCCACAGAGCAGCCCAGGACCTGAACTGTTTCCCCGAGTCTGTATTTCAAGTGCTTCGCCCCAAAGGACATATAAAAGAACGGAAGATGCCAAGGCTGTCTCTGGCCATGGATTATTGGAGAGCCCACCGAGGCTGCCTTTCAGAGGCACAGGCATGACCATTTGCAGCTGGCATTGTCAAACAGTTTCCTGGGCTGGGGCCCATGAGCAGTGGGACCACCATTCATGGAGCTGTGTGAATCATGGATGTCTGGACCTCATACCCATAGATCTTGTCTCAGAAGGCTTGGGGTGAGCCCAGGAACCTATACTCTTTTAGAACTACCAGGAAATTCTGATGGGGAATCAGATTTGGAAACTCTAGGACCGTGGTCGGCAAACTGCAGCTTGAGAGCCACATGCGGCTCTTTGGCCCCTTGAGTGTGGCTCTTCCTAAGCCTTAGGAGTACCCTAATTAAGTTAATAACAATGTACCTACCTATATAGTTTAAGTTTAAAAAATTTGGTTCTCAAAAGAAATTTCAATCATTGTACGGTTGATATTTGGTTCTGTTGACTAATGAGTTTGCCGACCACTGCTCTAGGAGGACTGTAGCACCACATTATCTGTTCAGTCCTCCAACTGGCTGACCTCACAAATTCCCTAAGATCTGGGTGTGGATGCCTCCAGGCCTTATCCCTCTAATTTTATTTTAAGACCTAGTTTGTTGTCATTTTTCCAGGAAGTCTTCCTGGGTCATCCAACAGAAATTTATCTCTCCCTTCTCTCTCCTCCCATGACACATTTCCAGTGTCTTTATAGCAGTTTATATACTGGCCCCTCTACTCATGACATTTTCCGTCTGCACTATGCAATGGAAATATAATGCCAGTCACATATACAACTGTTAATTTTCAAGTAACCATGTTTTTTTTCAATTACAGTTTACCAGTTTACATTCAATATTATTCCATATTAGTTTCATAGGCAATCATGTACTTTATAGAGTAGTCCCTCCAATATTTCAAATATCCTCCTGGCTTCATACATAGTTATTACAATATTATTGAACATATTTCCTATGCTGTACTTTACAGCTCTGTGACTATTCTGTAATTACCAATTTGTACTTTTGAATCCCTTCACCATTTTCACCCAGCCCCATAATCCCCCTTTCTTCTGTCAACTGTCTGTCTATGACTGGTTCTATTTTGTTTGTTTATTTTGTTCTTGAGATTCCACATATAAGTGAAATTATATAGTATTTGTCTTTCACTGTCTGACTTTTTTCACTTGTCATAATACCCTCTAGGTCCATCCATGCTGTTGCAAAAGGTAAGATTTCATTCTTTTTTTATAACCAAATAGTATCCCATTTTGTACATGTACCACAGCTATCTTATCCACTCATCTATTAATGGGCACTTGGGCTGCTTCCAAATCTTGGCTATTGTAAATAACGGTGCAATGAGCATGGGTGCATATATTCTTTCAAATTAGTGTTTTGGGTTTCTTTGGATATATTCCCAGAAGTGGAATGTCTGGGTCATAGTCTAGTAGCCATATTTATCGAATGGAGTTAGGTAAAATAATTGTACTAACATTTTTGTTAATGTTTGATTTGTAAACATTGTGAAAGAATGTTTGATTCAACATATTCAAAAGGTTACTGCAACATGTGCCCAATATAAAATCATCTGTGAGATAGTTTACGTTAGAAAATGTAAATTTTCTGTATTTTACACTGACTGCACATCTCAGCTTTGGCCACATGTCACGGGCTGACAGCCGCATGTGGTCCTGGAGGCCATATTAGCACAGTTCTGGTTCTTTGAGTTCAAGTCTGTGACTTTTGCTTTAAGTTCTTTAGAACTTTAAGGTCCACTCCCTGGGCCCACTTTAGGTGCTTAGAAAATATTTGAGTCATTTCAAATGTGAATTCCTCTTGGAGAGTATCCTTTGATGTTTTTTGTTTCTTTGTTGTCTGTTTGAAGGCACAGTCTCTTTGGAGAAGATATAGTATCTGTTTTAAGGAAGGGGAAGCAATCCAGAGCAGGTTTTATTTGAGAGGAGTGGGGGTTGGGAGAACCCCAGGGGCACAGTGCATTAAGAGAGCAGGAGGTAGTGCAGCCCAAGGGGTGGATGTCAGAGTAACTTCTCCATTGTGCACTGTGGGATCGAGTGCCGTACACGTACATGGGAGGCCCTGGTGGCTCTGCACCGTGCTCAGCCTCCTCTGCGCAGGTTCCCTTGGGCTGCCTGGAAAACATCGTCTGCCAGAAGATTTGTTTGGAATGTAATGTGAGTCCCCAAAAAGAGCTACAGGAAGAACATGTTCTCAGCAAAGATTTTTTTCCAAAAACGGGTTGAACCAGTTTATACCATTCATGACCACAGGCTTCCCATGAGAATTGCCTGGCTTACCTCATAATTCACCCATAGTTGAGTTTGTCAAAAAAGAATTGTCTCCAAGAGAGTGCCCTCAGATACAAGATCATGGCTTTCCAGGGAAGAGAGAGCTCTTAAAGAAATCAGAGTTCTTTCCCGAGGTCCTCTGAGGTCAGGTAATCAGTGTATAGAAGTAGAAGGACTGAAGTTTGGAACTCCCCAGGCTGATTGTCACTCACAGGGTAATACGTTTGCTCCATACATAAGGAGGGGCAGACCGTGGGCTGGATCACATCATTCCCAGACGAGGCTCAGGATGTGGTGACAAGGACCCACTTTGGAGAGGAACACCCCTATCTTCCAATGTCAGCTCACCCATTATCTGGAACACTCAGATATTACAGATCTTAATTTGTACACTTCCTAGTAGGGACTTTTGGTGGTTTATGCAAAGCACTGTAACAAGTGGTTAAGGCCTTCGCCCACTAGCATGTGAACTTAAGGGAGTTACTTTGCCTCTTTTAGCCACGGGTTCTTCACCGTGAAATATGGGTAGTAACAGTCCCTACTTCCTAGGGTTGTGTGTTGATTAAACTGTGAGATAAAGGACTAATCAATGCACGAAAAGTGCTCCATAAAAGTTCATAATGATTTGAAAATTAAGCCCCACATAAACCAGGATAATTTAAAGTAGAAAAGTGAGTTCTAAAAGAGTAAAGAAATCGATATTTTTCAAGTAAGAGGATGCTGACTACACACCATTGTACAATAAGTGATGGGCAGCTGAGGGTAATGAGAAGGAAGGAAGCCTCTCATCTTAGTCCCCGGCTCTTAGTCTAGTTGAGTGGACTAAACTGTAGGAGGAAAACCTGTGTTAGCCTGTGAGGCTCCCACTGTAAGAACACCGGAGGCCACAAGAAGCTGACTGGTAGTCAGAATAGACCAGAAAGAACAATTAGGATTTGGTTAGGCAGTGGGATGGCACCACTCACCCGAGGCAGAAACCTATATGCTAACCAAGGCATAGTAATGGGATGAGCTGCCTGTCTTCCAAGGAGAATGATGGAGGAAGGGGAAGGGTGAGGATGAAATAGGAAGCTTTAGTGACAAGTAAGATGGGTAATAAGATCAAAAGAGAAAACAGAACAAGGGCTCATCAGCAGGCATAGGCCCTACAATATTGGGAAAAAGATGCTGAGATCCATAAAATGGCAACAGCTTATATTGTGGAGAAGAGATGGGAAGGAAATGGAGGGGAGCAGGGAATTTATCTCCAATCCCATTGTCTGTTCCATGGCACAGACACCCCGAGGGCTCCCCAGCTCTGCCAGGAACACTCTCCCGCAGTGCCTGTCACGAACGCCGGTGACTGACAGGATTGTGCCCCCTCGAAGACTCTGCTTCCCTTTCTTAGGAATGCCTAGGAAAAGGCTCATCTAAGGCACGTACCTTCTCTCTGCCTGGCTTTCTCACCTGTCCTTGCCAAACCTGGCCTTCCTATAAGGAATAATTAGGTAACATCTTCAGGACGTTTTGAGCTACAAGAAGGGAGGACATTGTGCACACACGTACAGGCATGGTTATTTTCGCAGGATTCCGTTTCCTCTCTTTTCTTTGAATCCATCTCCTGGTAACAGCTGTCTGGCTCCCTAAAGCCAGCAACAGCTGCAATAATGAGCCCACCATTTGAGCCAGGGATGACACAGGCTCAGCCCTGAGGTGCAGCTGTTCTTTAAAGCCTAGTGTCTCGACCCTCCCCCTGGCCTGGAGAACAAAGAGGGCCATTCATTAACCCCCCCACATTTCCAGTTTTCACATGGGGGGATCCCCTATTCCTTTTACCAGTGGTGCAGTCTCGTAATTCTGCCACTTATGCATAGTTTTGCCATAAGAACACTCGAGATGCCTCTCTGAACTTTAGTTTCCAGTTCCAGTGGAGATGACACCATTATCCACATCTTGAGGGGGTTATGAAGTTCCCAAGATGTAATAGATATGAAAATCTCCTACAAACTATAAGGCACTGCTCCCAAAGTAGTTTTTATTAAGGTCCTTGTTCCTGAGTTTAACAAGTGAAAAAAAATTACTGGACAATATAGGACAGTGAAATAAACTGTCTGAATTGGACTGTCCACATAAGTGGTCACAGGAGTGAGGAGGCACAGAGGGTTTCTGGAGAAGACACTTGGCTGGACTTAGGGACTGGTAGAACCTGAAGGGTTAAGGGAGAGGAAGGGACATTTGGGGGAGGGACATAGCCCAGGTAAAAGGCAAGAAAAAAATGTGTTCAAGGGACAGTGCAGAGCCTTCCTGGAATGGGGCAGAGAATGGGCACATAAAGTTGAAGGGTCGTGACAGGCAGGGATGTTGTCAGGAGAGGTTTGAGTGGCATGGAAAAGTCAGGGAGTTATAGAGTTGATCCTGCTCCCTGAGTCCTGTGGCTTATCCCTATTTAACAGTCAAGACAAAGGGGCCTGTACGGGACATGCTCTTGGCTTCCAGGGGCCAGGCTCAGTAGCTTTTGGACCCCTGCAGGTCTTCATCTGTCCAAGCCAGCGGCTCCCCACTTCTCTGCTTATTCAAAAAATAGATTATCCAGCTCCAGCCTAGACTTACCAAATCAGAATTCTGGGAGAGGGGCCCAGGAATCCTTCTGAAAATAAGCTTTCCTCTCTCCCCAGGTGTTCTTGTCCTTGTGGAATTGTGGGAATGCTGTGCATGTGACCCTGATGACTCCCTGCGCCAGGAGCCTCATCCACGGGCGGGCTTCCTATGCTGATGAAGGAGGTGACTGCTCAGTCTACAGAGGGCTGGGTAGAGTCACCCGTGCTCTGTGCCCGACCCAACTGTGACTGAGAAGACTGGCACTTTCTTCAGGAACACCTTTCTCTCTTTCATCTTTCTTGTTGCCCTACCCTGAACCTCCTTCCCATTTCTTTCTCCCCCATGCAAGCTAAATGCAGAGCTCTATCAAGGACTTAGTAATCCTCATGTCCTATTTATCAATGTTCTGTTCTCTTTACAAGAGTATTCCCCCCAATCACCTTCCTTCCTCCCCTCCCTTTCTTCACCCCTCCCT
>NW_005371287.1:2940911-2951860 GCF_000412655.1 Myotis brandtii
CCTTCCTTCCTCCTTCCTTCCTTCCTTCCTTCCTTCCTTCCTTCCTTCCATCTTCCCTTATTTCCTATCTTTGTCTTTTCTTTATTTTTAAACAAATGTAGTACCCAGATGCTTTGATTCAACTTGAGGGCAACTGTGATTTTTGAGTCTTTTTCCTCTCTATCCATGGACCTACTCAGGTCAGCTTTGCCTAGTCACTGCTTCTAAAATTTTAAATTATTATCTTTTTAAAATTTAGAAAATATTGACAACTATAAAGAATAAGAGCAGCTACCAATGACTGAATGCTTACTATGTCTGAAGACAGTTATCGAGAAATTTCTTTACATGTATGAATCTTCACAAAAATCCTGTCAGGTAAGTACTGTTTTTATCCCCATATTATAAATAGAGAAACTGAGGCACAGAGAAACACCTTGGAGGACCGTCTTAGTGCAAATTGCTTTCAACTTTTTTGACACAGGTATTAAAATGCCACCCCAAATACCAGTACGTTACCTTCTTACTATCACATAATTAATGAAAGCAGAGGGATCCAGGTTTGAACAGGAACCCTATGCTTCTAACCATGACACAGACTACCCCTCAAGAATAAAGTCAGATGAATAAAGAAAAAAGTGACCTTCAATTCCTATTACCAGAAATAACCAATATTTTTTAAAATTTTCTTTATTGATTAAGGTATCACATATGTATCCTTTTCACCCCTTCCTTCCCCTCCCCCATCATGCCTTCACCCCCTGGTGTCTGTGTCCATTGGAAATAACCATTCTTAAATACTTCATCATTTTTTCTATGGAAAAAAATGTTATTGGATCAAAATATTAAGTTTGCAATCTTGATTATAAATTCTTAGATTATATTTCCTATGTTATATGTTCTCCATAAATATGATTTTCATTGACTAATAGTATTCCATCACATGGAGGGGACATAATTTATGTCATCATTCCTTCATTGTTAAGTCTTGAGGTTGTTTCTAATTTTTTTACTATCATAATACTATGACAAATATTTTTGTTCATAAATTTTGACTGTAACTAGTTCTGTAGAATAAAGGCCATGTGTCAAAGCTATTTTTAAATCTAAAGTGCATTCTAGAGACTTTAGAATATTTAAGAAATCTCACCAGTTGACCCACAGCAGTGTGTGTGAGGGACCATTTCCTCACCCTCTTGCCAACGTTGCCAATTTGGGAGGTGAAAAATGACTTCTCCTTGTAGTTTCCATTTACATGTCTTTGATTACTAGCGATATGAGACATTTTTTTTTACATTTACTACCACTTGCACTTCTTTTGTGAGCTGTCTATTCATGCCCTTGTTCACTTTCCCAGTGGTGGGCTCCTGTTTTTCTTATCCCTGTGAGATCTTCATAGCCATAACCTTTCGACTCTCAGATTTGTGAGAAATATTTTCCCTAGTTTGGTCTTTGCCTTGTATCTCTGCTTTCTAGGTGCTAATTAGCTTACAAATATGGAGATCTGAATTTAAAATGATCGAATGTAGAGGCCAGCATTTCTGAAAATAAGCAGCCTTTTTATGCAGATATCTGACTAAAAACATTTGTAGTATTCATTTTACTACCAGGAGTTTCCACATCTTAATTACTGGCCTTGGAGGGGACTAAAGAAGTAACTTTGCACGCCTCTGCTTTTCAGGCTGATAAAAACAGAGGGAACTCCTTGGAGGACCGCCTCAGTGCAAATTGCTTTCAACTTTTTTGACACGGGTATTAAAACGCCACCCCAAATACCAGTGGTAATAAAGAATCCAACTTAAAAGGGGGAGTAGGTGTAAATGTAACACATGAGATTTTTTTTGAATCTTGCTAGCCAGTTGCTGAAGAATTAGGGGTGAAGCACTCAGAGCAGCTTCCCCTCCTGAGTCTGTGGGGGAAAACCAGGCTATTTGGGGCTAAATGTTGACATGAGATTTTTTGAACCAAGAGGAAATGCTCATATTCTCTTGCGACAAGAATCATCCCCACATCCTGCCCTGTTGTTCTCAAGGGAGAATTAGCTGCCACTTCCTCTGTTTTTCACCCTGGTCCATGCTCTCATGTTCCTCTGCCCTACACAATGCATTCTCTTCTCTACCACCCTCCTGTGGTCCACAGAACAGCCCATTTTGTGCAGATGTGATGACTGTTCCCCCCCCCCCCCCAAGAAACATATTTTTATATAGAGAAAAACATCAATATGAGGTCAGCTACCTCCTGCATGCCCCCCTCGCCCCCACCTTGGGATGGAGCCCACATCCCGGGCATGTGCCTTGACCAAGAATTGAACTGGTTCAGGTGACCCTTGGGTGCACTGGATGATGCTCCAACCATCTGAGCCACAGAGGCCAGGGTATTTAGTCACATTTTCCAAGTAGAAGGAGGCTTATATTCTGATCAGGAACCACAGGGGTCCCACAGGGATGTGCTTACCTGTAAGTGGATTATTTTAAGGGAAAGCCACGCTGACTTGGTTTCCATCTACATTCATTCAGCAAAGAAAATGCACACAGTGCTTGGCTGTGGAATGGGTGGACGAGTTGGGATCTTGAGCTCAGGTTGTCAGCGTGTTTGAGGGGAAAGGAAGCCATACAGATGTTTGGGACAAGAAGGATGCTCTTCCTCCCCACGTTGCTTAGTTAAGGGGATGGAGATAAACATGATTTTAGGTCGGGGAATCCTCCCCAGGAATGGCTTGAGAAGCCCATAGGGTGTTCTCTTTCTGTTCAAAAGGGCTTCTACAGTTCAGCATAGTTATCTTCGGTCTCTCGTGTGTCCTATGAAGTAAGCCACTTTATTTCATTTCTTTTTTTTTTTTTTTTTTTTTTTGGTCCGTATTTTGTCCTGGTAGAATACTTAGCCTGTGAAAATCATCTATTTGCTCATTGCATGATGCTTCACAATGGATTTGTAAGAGGACTAAAACCAAAATATTACATTTTGGCTTTCCAATGAACCTCAGACTCAAGTCAGGAGAGCCAAAAACTTTCACAGTGTCCCCGGTTAGTCAGGAGAGTAATGGCAGTGACCTTGAAAGGAACGCAGGCACTGGCCTTGCTAAAACTCTCACAGCTCAACAACACAGGAGTTCTATGCCAGTGACCAAGTAGGGAATTGCTACTTTTATTTCTCTTGACTAGCTCAAGGACATAGGGAGATATCACATTGCAATTAGGAGTTCTCTCTCTCTCTCTCTCTCTCTCTCACACACACACACACACACACACACACACACACACTCCCTTTGCTCCAAAAGCATTATCTGTTTTTTGGTTGTGTGTTAGTTGGGTGCCAAGATTCTGTGATGGCGTGAAAGAGTGCATGTTTTACCTCAGTCCTAACTGTGTTCAAACACCGTCTCTATCTCTTTCCCAGCAGGAAGTTCCAGGGTCTGGACAGGCCGGAGGCTGGCATGGTCAGTGGGGTTCTGTGGCTGAGGCTGAGGGACTGTGGAGTATACAAAGGTCGGGGAGTAGACCCTAAGGACCAAAGACAGCTACTGACACCTGGCTGCACTGAGTGTCTGCGTGATGAGCTCAGAGTTGGAGGCAGTGAGGACAGGACGTGGCTGCATTACTGCAGCGGATTCTGGGGGTGTCAACCGCAAGGTGTTGGGTGAGGATGTGGCCTTTAAGGAGAGGCTGTTTCCATTGACCTTGGGCAAGCTCCTTAGCTTCTGAGTTTCATTTCCTCTCTTGTAAGGTGAAGACAAGGCCTACCATACCAAATTATATGGAGGATGACATGAGATCCTGTCTACAAGGCTCTCATTTCTGGCACCTAGCACAGAGGAAGTGCTGTAAGTACTCAAACAAGGAAAGTGTTCTTACTTATTAACATTAATACATAAAATTATTTGTGAAAGAATGAGATTTTTTTCTCTAACATTTTCAGTTAAAGGAAAATATGCGTAAATGTCAACTTACCTGCTGTTTAGTCAAGATGGTTGCCTGGCCGTGGGCCAGGGAAAGCACTAGAAGGTGGTCGGGGAGACAGATGCCTTCTGTTCTGGAGCTGTGGACCCAAAGTTGTAAAACAGCCTTAGGACACGAACAAGGGCCCTTTCAAAGCCCGCCCTCCCCTGCTCCTCCCTCATGATGTGGAAGCGCTCGCTGGAGCCTGGCCCTCCAGTCCGACCACCTGGGTCTAGCGTGTCTCCTCCACTTTTTAATCATGACCGTGCACAACTTTTTCTACTTCTCTAAGCCTCCATTCTTTTCTTATATAAAATGGGAACAAAAATAGTACTTTCTTTAAAGGATTTTTATAAGATCCCAATGGAATAAATCATACAAAGCCCTTAACACTAAATAAGCTTATTGGGGTAACTGTGGGTATGGCCAAGACAGGGGGTGCCTCTGCGATTGTACACACAGCACTCCCTTCAGACTGTCAGAATCAGGCCTGTCCACGAATCGTGGCAGAGAAGTATGTGGGTGCTAATCTGTCTCACCATCTAATTCAGGAACGAGGACAGAAGTCTAAACCTACTGTATCCTTTTAGCCCCTTCAGTGCTAGCACACGGGCCAATCTTGGGTGCTCTGTACACACTGAGCATGTGATTGAATGGCACCAATCAGTCTTCCCGATTTTTAATTGTGTTGCTGCTATAGCTTGAGTTCAGGCATTAAGAGCACTACAGGGACCATCGTGCCAATGCCTCTGACTGTCCTCAGGTGTTCCAGCCAGGGGTTAAAGCCTGGCCCGAGGCAGCCTGCTGAGATTTGAATCCTGGGCTACCAGTTATGAAGTGTTAGGGGTGGGGTCTCCGGTGAGTTACTTAACCACTCCGTGCCTCAGTTTCCTATTAGTACAACAGGACTGGTGGTGATAATAGCTTCTACTTCCTAGGGTTATTGCGAGGATTTTGTGAGTTAATCTCTGTTATACACCTGGAGTGCTAGCTGGAGCAGCCTCAGCCTCCAGGCCTGCCCTGCTCATTAGCTGGAGCCGTGGCCCCGGCTCTGCTGTCCTGAACCCCATGTCCACAGAATGAGCTCAGAGCTGCGGGGAGACAAGCAGGTCCATGCACATCTGGTTCTGGTTTATCTCTTACTAGAGAAAGAGAGGGTACATTGGCAAGCAAGGATCCAGGCAGTTTCCTTGTTCCCAAAACAGGTTTGGGGGACCAGCAATGCTGGTTGCCTGAGGTCAGCGGAGGGGAGTGAGAGCACAGGAAGTCGTTCTGATACCAGCGACAAGAGCAAAGCCAACGCTAATTAAGTGCTGACAGTGTACCGAGGATTTGGCAGATGTTGTCTCATTTAGAAAACGAAATTTCGGAAAGTAGAAGTTGAAGGAATTAGCAATTTTAGAAAGAAGCTATAGAAAAAAAAAAAAGAGAGAGAGAGTTAGGGAGTCTTAGAGCAGAGGTGATATTATGTGGAAAACTGGGAGGTTTAGAATGAGGATTGAAAGCCGACTGACAGTGGCAACCCCAGCGCCTCGGGTCAACTGAGAGTCCCTTCTTTTTGAGTTGTATTCAGGTCCCCTGCCTCTACCACAACCAACTGAAATAGAAAAAATCGTATTTTTTAAAGGTGGTCTTACTGGGATCTTGGCTTGACCACTTTCTGCCAGAGAAATCTTAACTGAGTCTTTTAACCTCATAGAGCAGTGGTTCTCAACCTTCTGGCCCTTTAAATACAGTTCCTCATGTTGTGACCCAACCATAAAATTATTTTCGTTGCTACTTCATAACTGTAATGTTGCTACTGTTATGAATCGTAATGTAAATATCTGATATGCAGGATGGTCTTAAGCGACCCCTGTGAAAGGGTCGTTCGACCGCCAAAGGCTCTATGAACCGCTGTCATAGAGCCTTAATACTTTCATCTGTAAAACGTTGGTTTATTTTTCTTAATAAAGGTTAATTAGAATATGTGTAAGTGTCCTTAAATAGTAGCAGCAGATTCCTGGCTTCCCAATAAGAGCTGAAGGAAAAGAAAGGGGAGGGGAGAGGAGAGGCAATCACTTGTTACATTTATTATGTTTTATTAATGTTATTCTGCCAGATAGGGCTAAGGGTCCTTTAGTAAGTAGCAAAATTAAGAGCATTCCTCCGCAGATTGCCCGAGTGAGCGTTTTCTTCCCCGAGCCTACTTAATTAAAAAAGACCATCCATGTTTTAATTAGACCATTGACATTTCGCTTCAATAACTGCAAAGGGGCCTTAACTAACCACGTTAGAGGACACACTGATATTACTCTGAAGTGTAACGCACTGTGCTTCTGATATTCATACTCCCTTGTAGAATTAGTTCCGTGGAGAAAAAGGAGCGCTCATGGGACAAATGGGGACTCGGAGACACCCTTTTTCGAAGCCCAGGTCTGTCTCTCAGAGCATGTAGGAAGTGAAGCAAACTAGCGGGACCATCCAACCTCACACATCCCGGGGCATTTGGAGCTGGGGTGGGGAAAGCAGGCAGGCTCCCTAGTTAATTTCACACTTCCCCTATCCATTTCAAAAACAAGGTGTGACTCTGCAGCCAGATTTCAAAACAAAACAAAACACAAAGCAGAAGGCTGACTGCCAGGTACCCTAGGAACCCCCTGTCCTGCCTTAAGGATCATCCTCTATCCTGGTGTCTGTTTGCTGTGACAAATCCCAACCTGCTCAGTGAAAGCAAGGGCTTTCAGCTTCTTGGAGGGTATTTCCTGCTCCTTAAGGCTCTGAGTTTACTGGAGCTGATGGCCTTTGTCATTCTGCCCGTAGGCTTCCTGCACTCTACAAAACCCTGGGGGAATTGCCTAAAGAGGGAGAAAAGGAGGAAGCTGGCATCTACCATGTCTTCTCCTCCCAACAGCCTTATGAAGTAAGGGTTTATTGTCTGCGTTTGGCATAGGAAGGCATCCAAGCTCAGAGGGGGTACCTCCTCCCTAGACCTGTTTCTCCAACAGCACACCCCACAGGCTCTGAACCTCTAGGTGGGCTGAGGGGGGAGGAGGCCCTCTGGGGCACTGCTCCTCTCCTCCGGCCCCTGCCCCCCCCCCCCTCCTGGCTGCAGGCTGCCCCAGGTTTGTTTTCTTTGGCTCCCCCTTTAATGAGTTCCACAGGACAATGCTAAGTCTAGTTATGCAGCCTTAATTGGTTTAGTTACCACAAGATAATTCCTTTTTTCTTCTCTTGGAGGCCTTTTTGTTTAGAGCCGTTTTAGCTGGAAGATGCTAATTATCAATGAGGAGAAAGTGACACCTGAGGAGTTCATCTTCCATCTTGGTCCTCGCTCTCTCCTTTGAACTCCCTCTCCGGCCTCTTTCCCACTTCATCACTCGTCCCCCAGCATCATAAAAGCCAGCTCTGCCCAGGCGGGTGCAGAACCTTCTTTCTCACTTGCCAGGGAGCCCTTCTCTCTGCAGCTGCCTCGCAGGCATGGACAACCTGCGCGAGACCTTCCTGGGCCTGGAGGATGGCTTGGGCTCCTCCGGCAGCCCCGGCCTGCTGTCCGCCTGGGACTGGAAAAGCAGGGCAGGGCCCTTTGAGCTGAGCCAGGCCTCGCCCACTCAGAGCCTCTCCCCGGCCCCCTCGCTGGAGTCTTACACCTCTTCTCCCTGTCCGGCTGCGGCTGGGCTGCCCTGTGGGCATGGGGGTACCAGCAACGAGAGCAGCAATGGCTGCAGCGGCCGTGACCCTGGGGGCCTGGTAGAGGTGGACTACAACATGTTAGCTTTCCAGCCTGCCTACCTGCAGGGCGCTGGGGGCCCCAAGGCCCAGAAGGGCACCAAAGTCAGGATGTCTGTGCAGCGGAGACGGAAGGCCAGCGAGAGGGAGAAGCTCCGGATGAGGACCTTGGCCGATGCCCTGCACACCCTCCGGAACTACCTGCCACCCGTCTACAGCCAGAGGGGCCAGCCGCTCACCAAGATCCAGACGCTGAAGTACACCATCAAGTACATCGGGGAGCTCACGGACTTGCTCAACAGCGGGAGGGAGCCTCGGCCCCAGAGCACCTGAGCCCCCCTGGGGCTCCCTGGACCAGCAGCACACGGTCATGTTTGCATGGTCAGCGTGTGACCTTGTTTCAGGAGAGTTTTAAGGGAATTCCCACTGGACTTGGTGGAACTGCCAGATAAGCAGGTACTTTGCTTCCAGCTTCCCCACGATTTCTCAGGAGTCTCGCCCTTTGCAAAGACACGGATTCGTTTGCCTTTCTCTGTCTGTTCAAGTTACTTTCAAGGTTCAATGATTTAAATGCAGTTTTTTAAGCAATGTAAAATTGTTACAATTCATCTTCTCTTGTCATGTTGGCGTTGGGAGCTTTCTTTCCGTGGCCAATGAAACCTGTATTTTGTACAGGACCCAGTGTGACACCTGAATTCTTATTTAGAAAGTTCTGTGTCAAGTAAAGGGCACAGTGCTCGTGTATGTGTGTGTGTGTGTGTGTGTGTGTGTGTGTGTGTGTGTGTGTGTGTGTGTGACTGAAACCCTGCCTTTACCTGCACAGGGACCAAAAATCCCTTAAATGCAGCAAAAGTGAGTGTCATGGTAAACAGTCACAGGCAGACAGGCTGTGTTAAGACAGAGTGATAAGCCTAGAGGCCAGCGTCCTGTCTTAAGGGAAGGAAAAGAAGGCTGCGAGAGGCAGTGCAGGGAATGGGAGGGGGTAGGACAGAGGAGGAGGAGGAGAGGCAGGACTCAGCACTGCGGGTGGGCCTGGGCTGGGAGGGCAGGGGGGCCCTGTGCCAGGCCTCCTGTGAATATGACCTCGCTGGATCCCGTCACTTACTCATTTCTCAAGTGAAGAGAATGACTCAAAAAGAAAACCAGACTATTTTAATTCTATAGAAAAGTGCCAGGGGCAGGATTAGAACCCCAGTCTACCTCGAATCCCTGCAAAGATATTTATTTCTTCACCCAGAGCATCAACCCCTCCTCCCCACCCCCCAAATCACCGCACATGCACCCATATACCCCCTTCACTGTGCCTCATGTGAAGGGTTGACTATAGCTCCCTCAGCTTGGCTAGTTGGATGGCACATGGCATCAACAAGGGAGTTTTGAATGAAGGAGGCTCTCAGAAACCAGTAGGCTTTAAGGCTGAATATTTCCCCCCTCTGATTAGTAAGCATTTGTATTTGTTTCTCAATGTTTATGGCTCCTGTATTTTTTTCTTTTGGTGATTATTTCTTCTTTTTAGCGACAAACTACAAAGGCAGTAGAGGTATTCACAATTTAATGTAGAGTCTCTCCACTTTTTCCTTTTCATAAAGCATGCAAATAAATGTAGGCGTACATACATTTTTAAAGACTCCCTTTAATTCTGAAAATTGCTTTTTTTTAAAAAAAAAAACTTGGGACATATAGTAAAAGCCCTTCCAAGTTAACACAAATAAATCTGTAACATAAGTGCCATTATTACCTTCATCTTACAGATGAGGAAATGGAAGCATAGACTTGCCCTGCGACCCACATGTGCACAAGTAGAGGATGCAGAAGTTCAACAATGTGCCATAGCATCATTTGTTGAATAATATTTAGGTTGTTTTCAGTTTTTTTTTTTAATTACAAAAAGTGATTTAACAGACATCACAGACAACTAACTAGCTTTATACACTGATATTTTAATTAGCCCGAACAATTCGCAGAAATGGGATTCCTGGATCAGAGTGTGTGTACATTTTAAAGTTGAATAAATGTTGTTAGATGACTTTTATGAAGTTTGTAATTATTCACACTTGTCCTATCATTATGGGACAGAGCCAGCCCCTAGATCCCAAAAGATATTACCAATCTTTTGAACTGTTTTAATGGATAGAAAATAGTTATGTCGTTGTGTTCGTTTTAATTTCCCTGAGTACTGTTCGAGATGGTGCGGCTTTTAAAATTTTATGTTACCGTTGTTCATTTTGGTTCTTTTTTATAACTTACCAGTTTATGTTCTTTGTCATTTCTCTATTGGTTATTTATCATCTTGTTAATAATTTGGGAGAGTTCTTAGTACATTATATATGATACAAATATTTCCTTCCAATCTATCATTTTGTTACCATCCTTATGATATTTTATATATGACTTTGAGTATGATATCTTTTCCTCTTTTAAGCTTTGCATTTTATATGATCGAATATCTCCTTTTTTATGGCTTATATATTTCTTCACTTTGCTTAATTTTCCCCTGTTCCAAGGTTATCTAAACATTTAGATTTAAATATATATGTTTCTGTAATTATTTATCTATAGCTCTTTAACATACCTGCAATTTATTTTTTTATATTTTTGTGCATAGAAGGAATCTAACTTTATTTCTGATTAGTGTTTTTATAACTGAAGAATATTTTGCCATTGGCAGGTGGCAGGTGGTAGGCACAGTTGCTAAAATGTTATCTTGTATGTACAACCTTCATCAACTTCTCTACATTTGTCGGTGGTGTTTTAGAGAAGAAACTGGAAAATTTTGGACAATATCAAGGCTTTCCGTAAGGGCCTCTACCCTGTGTATGTATAGTTGTTCATGTGAGTGTATGTGTGTACATGTATGTATTTGTGTGTGTGTGTGTGTTATTCCATTTATTGGGGGTGACGGGTTAGAAAGGAGAGTGTAATATGGGGAAGAGTGTGTCCAGCCTTTGATCAGCTTTTAGATCCATTGTCATTTACCTTGCCATGCTCTTGACTTTTGATTTTTTTTCAAGTTCATGCATTAAGAATGGGTTATAAATAGCTTGGGCAATTTTGGTTGCTCTGAGGACTGAATTCTGTGAATGGGTTAGGAGATCCTGTCCTCACTTTCAGACAACCCTGAAAGCCACAGACTCCCTACTAGCTGGGCTCCTAAGGTGCCAGCCCAGGGGAGCCTCTGGAAAGGCAGGAGAAGGTGACAGCTTCCTGGCAGGAGGCCTCTGGCGCAGGCCTGGCTGCACTCCGCACAGCTGCAGGCCTCCCCACATTGCATGGGCATCCCCAGCCCGCCTGGGGAGGAGGCAGCTGCCCAGCAGTCCACGATGAAGT